>NW_027370799.1:0-33270 GCF_046119375.1 Phyllobates terribilis
AGCACGCCCAAGTTGGGAGTGCAACTTTAGCACGCCCAAGTTGGGAGTGCAATTTTAGCACGCCCAAGTTATGCGTGCAGGGTAAAAAGGAAAGAAAAAAATTTTGAGCCCTGAAAGACGCCCAAATTGGGCGTGCAAACACTTGACACGCCCAAACCAAGCGTGCAAATTTACGGAAAAAAAGAAGAAAAAAGAAAAGAAAAGAAAAGTGAAGAGTAACACTCCTAATTAGGAGTGCAAAAAAAGTGAGGAGTACTTGCACTCCTAAGTTAAGAGTGCTACTGTTCAAATGACAAAAAAAATTTAAAAGAAATTTTTATATACATCAATATTTACCGGTTTAGATTATTTGTGTCAATTTTAACCTTTTATATCGAACCGATCTCGGTTTGGCCCAATTTCATCCTTTTTATCCGATTTGGCTCAGTTCACTTAATTTAGCCCAAATCGGGGCAATCGGACCCGATTGAATCAATTGATCGTAATTTCACCCAATCTCAACCCAATTCATACTTGAAATTCCACTATATCAAGGATCGATTGAATCAGTTTTGCCAATCTTATCCTTTTTATCCAACTGAGCCCGATTTGGCTCAATTCACTCGATTAGGCCCAAATCGGGACATTCGGACCACGATTGAAGCAATTGATCGTAATTTCACCCAATATCAACCTAATTCATACTTGATATTCTAATATATCGGGATCGATTGAATCAATTTGGTCAATTTCATCCTTTTATCCAACCAAGCCCGAATTGGCCCAATTCACTCGATTAGACACAAATCGGAGCATTCAGACCCCGATTGAAGCAATTGATCATAATTTCACCCAATATAGACTAAATTCATACTTGATATTCCACTACATCGAGGATCGATCGAATCAATTTGGCCAATTTCATCCTTTTATCCAATCGAGTCCGATTTGGCCCAATTCACTCGATTAGGCCCAAATCGGGTCATTCAGACCACGATTGAAGCAATTGATCGTAATTTCACCCAATATCAACTCAATTCATACTTGATATTCCACTGTATCGAGGGATCAATTGAATCAATTCGGCCATTTTCATCCTTTTTATCCAAGCGAGCCCGATTTAGCCCAATTCACTCAATTAGGCCCAAATCGGAGCAATCATGCCCCGATTGAAGCAAATGATCGTAATTTCATCCAATATCGAACTAATTCTTGATATTCCACTATATAGAGGATCGATTGAATCAATTTTACCAATTTCATCTTTTGTATCCAACCGAGCCCGATTTGCCCCAATTAACTCGATTAGGCCCAAATCGGGGCATTCAGACCACGATTGAAGCAATTGATCGTAATTTCACCCAATATCCACTTAATTCATACTTTATATTCCACTATATCGAGGATCAATTGAATCAATTTGACCAATCTCACTCTTTTTATCCAACCGAGCCCGATTTGGCCCAATTCACTCGATTAGACCCAAATCAGGGCATTCAGACCACGATTAAAGCAATTTGATCGTAGTTTCATCCA
The DNA here is from genome assembly GCF_046119375.1 of Phyllobates terribilis. Taxonomy (NCBI): domain Eukaryota; kingdom Metazoa; phylum Chordata; class Amphibia; order Anura; family Dendrobatidae; genus Phyllobates; species Phyllobates terribilis. Next base: position 1,516 of record NW_027370799.1, read on the forward strand.
ATATCGACCCAATTCATACTTGATATTCCACTATATAGAGGATTGATTGAATCTATTTGACCAATTTCATCTTTTTTATCCAACCGAGCACAATTTGCCCCAATTAACTCGATTAGGTCCAAATCGGAGCAATCGGGCCCCGATTAAGCAATTGATCATAATTTCATCCAATATCGACCCAATTCATACTTTATATTCCACTATATCGAGGATCGATTGAATTAGTTAGACCAATTTCATCCTTTTTATCCAATTGAGGCCGATTTCATCTTTTTTATCCAACCGAGCACGATTTGCCCCAATTAACTCGATTAGGTCCAAATCGGAGCAATCGGGCCCCGATTAAGCAATTGATCATAATTTCATCCAATATCGACCCAATTCATACTTTATATTCCACTATATCGAGGATCGGTTGAATTAGTTAGACCAATTTCATCCTTTTTATCCAATTGAGGCCGATTTGGCCCAATTCACTCGGTTAGACCCAAATCGGAGCAATCGGGCCCCGATTAAAGCAATTGATCATAATATCATCCAATATCGACCCAATTCATACTTGATATTGGGTGAAATTGCGATTAATTGCTTCAATCGGGCCCCGATTGCTCCGATTTGGGCCTAATCGAGTGAATAAGGCTAAATCGGGCTCGGTTGGATAAAAAGGATGAAATTGGTGTAACTGATTCAATCGATCCTCGATATAGTGGAATATCTAGTATGAATTGGGTTGATATTGAGTGAAATTACGATCAATTGCTTCAATCGGGGTCCGAATGCTCCGATTTGTGTCTAATCGAGTGAATTGGGCCAAATTGGGCTTGATTGGATAAAAGGATGAAATTGGCCAAATTGATTCAATCGATCCCGATATATTGGAATATCAAGTATATGAATTAGGTTAATATTGGGTGAAATTACGATCAATTGCTTCAATCGTGGTCTGAATGCCCCGATTTGGGTCTAATCGAGTGAATTAGGCCAAATTGGACTTGGTTGGATAAAAAGGATGAAATTGGTCAAATTGATTCAATTGATCCTCGATATAGTGGAATATCAAGTATGAATTGGGTTGATATTGAGTAAAATTACGATCAATTGCTTCAGTCTTGGTCCGAATGCCCCGATTTGGGCCTAATCGAGTGAATTGGGTCAAACCGGACTCAATTGGATAAAAAGGATAAAATTGGCCAAATTGATCAATCGGTCCTCGATATAGTGGAATATCAAGTATGAATTGAGTTGATATTGGGTGAAATTACGATCAATTGATTCAATCGGGGTCCGGTTGCCCTGATATGGGCTAAATCAAGTGAATTGGGTCAAATCGGATAAAAGGGTGAAATTGAGCCAAATCGAGATCGGTTCAATATAAAAGGTTAAAATTGACACAAATAATCTAAGTCGGTAAATATTGATGTATATAAAAATTTCTTTAAAATTAAAATTTTTTGCCCTTTGAACAGTAGCACTCCTAACTTAGGAGTGCTACTCTTCACTTCTTTTTTTCCGGAAATTTGCACGCTCGGTTTGGGCGTGCCAACGTCTTTCGGGGGTTCAAAATTTTTTCCTTCCCTTTTTACCTTGCACACATAACTTGGGTGTGCTAAAGTTGCACTCCCAACTTGGGCGTGCTATTTTGGAGTGCATAATAGACAAAAAAAGAGTACGTTTAAACGATTCCTAAATTAATGGCATTATAACTCCTAAACCTTCACCCGTTTTCTATTTGCATCATATGTTGAGTGTCATTGGTAGCATGATTGGTACGCCAATCACCATGGACAAGGCAACCGGTGCTCGTACCTGGCCGGAGTGTGCAAGGCTTCTTGTCCATGTATCAGTTAGTGATGTATTAAAAGATCGAATTACGTTGCGTGACCCGGAAGGCAAGCTTTACTATCAGAGTGTTTGATTTGAATTGGTCCCGTGAGTGTGTGACAGGTGCTCGGAATTTGGTCACTCGATGTCTAAATGCAAGTTTTCTATTCCGGCTAGCAGGGTCGTCCAATCATTTTCGTAGGCCCTGTGCTAATTTATAATTTTTTTATGTAAATAGATAAATTAGGATAAAATAATACTTAACTGTGTTATTTTAATTATCAGAATCATATATATGTTTGATAAATTTGCAATTTGTTAAATATTTTGAGGAAGATTTTTATCAAATTGCAATTTTCATGTTAAAAAACTATTATAGTCTTAATGAATTATTACATACCAAAAATAGCATATTTAAAAACAATAGAAAATATTAAATAATATAAATCAATGTTAAATGTTATTTTATAAGATGCTAATAAAATTAAATATGTTAACTAGAAGGAAAAAAATGGTAGAAAAGGGATTTGAACATTGGTTGTTTTGTTGAAAAACTACTCTTAGAACCACTAGACCAAGTATATTTTTTTCTGAATACATGGCGTTAAAAATTTATATAGGGCCCTTGAATTTTGGGGGCCTTGTTCCAATGGGCCTAATAGCACATGCCATTGGACGAGCCTGCTGGCTAGTGATGTTGTTGATTCGCGTTTGGTACAACTTGTTGCCCAGCAGAACAGTGTGCAAGATACTTCTTCTAGCCCGGGTGTTGTCTTAACGGATTCTGATGCTTCTAACCAATCTGATCTGCCTCTATCTATTGTCTCTCCTCAACCTACTTAGTTGAATTCTGCTCAGATTTTTGGTGATTCTGGTGTGTTCGTTGTTCATACTGTTTGGCCCTTAGTTGTTGTGCTTTCTACCTCTGATTCTGGTCCAGCTTCATCCGTCCCTAATCCTATTCCTCGAAGACAATCTAATCTTCCTAAATCTAGAGGGAATAGTTCAGTCTCGGATCGTCAAATCAAGAGTGATAGCAACTTTAAAGGTGCAGGTGGATAATGTGTGCCATCTCCATTGCGGTCTGGAACTAGTGGGTGTAACTCTGCCCCTAGAGCAAGGCTTATTTTAGAGTTTGTGAGACGCAATAATATTTCATTGAGTGGTATCGTGGAAACTAAATTGGATATGATAAGGAAGATTTGTTTTGCAAAAGGCTCACTCAAGATTGGTCGTATGTTTCTAATAGCACGTTGTTGAGGAAGGGAAGAATCTTGCTCACTTGGGATAATGGTGTTGTTGATATGCAAATCCTTTCTATTGCGTCCCAATAAATTCATTGTTCGGTAGTGAGTAAGGATAATCATATTTCATTCTTGGCTACTTTTTTTTTATGCAAGTAATGATGGTGGGGACCAGAGGTTATTATAGAACGAGTTGTATGATCTTGAGGCTTCCATTGCTTCTACGTGGATTGTTCTTGGGGACTTTAATTGCATTATCTTGTCATCGGATAAACTGACGTTTCCATGGCAATTCCACATGGTTGGCCGTGATTTTCATAATTCCATTGAGGTTGCGCAACTCTTTGACCATCATTACTCTGGTGCCCACTATACTTGGAGTAACCAACAAGATGGTAATAACTGCATTGCTTGTAAACTTGATAGAGTGGTTGTTAATGATGCGTGGGGGCCTGAATTCCCATCTTCTCATGTCTTCTTTGATGATCTTTGATTCTCTGATCACTCCCCGAGTATTGTGCGTATTAATCCCTCCTTTAGTGCTAAGAAAGTCCCTTTTAAATTACGAAACTTTTGGGTAGAGGAACTAGATTTTATTGACCTTATTCGGGATGCTTGGAGTGACCTGGTTGTGGGTAATGCGCAATTCGTGATGGCCATGAAACTGAAAAGCATCAAGGGGATACTTAGAAACTAGCAAAAGGGTCGAATTTGGAAGTTGGAATTGATGATTGAGTCTTGTACGGATCGTTTCAAGCATGCCAATGATGCGTTACAGCGGGATTTCATATATGGTGATTTTCAATGGGTTATTTTGGTGGCTAAAGCCGATTTGGACCTTCGTATTTCCCAGTTGCATAGCTTTATTGCCCAAAAGACCAAGGTGGATTGGATCAAGCTTGGTGAAGAAAATTCCTCCTTTTTCTATAACAACATTAAGCAAAGACGGGGTTGAAGCTCCATCTTTCTTCTTAAAGATGTTAATGGTGATGTTACAAATTCTAAGCCATGTATTGCTTTGGAAATCCTAGACTTTTTCCGTGGGTTGTTTGGCACATATATTGCATCAGTTGATCCGTGCTTTGATGGACTCTTGGGAGATATCATTGAGCAAGACTCCCATGTTATGCTTAGTCGTCGGTGCTCGGTTGATGAGATTCGATCTGCTTTGTTTGCTATCGGTAATATAAAAAGTGCGGGGCCAGATGGTTTTGGTAGCCTCTTCTTCAAGAGTGCTTGGAATATTATTAGTGATGATCATTGCAAGGTAGTCTTTGACTTCTTTGGTAGTGGAAGGCTTCTCCGACAATCCAATGCTATATTCATTAATCTGATCCCCAAAATTGATAAGCCTTTCCTAGTTAGAGAGTTTTGGCCTATTGCGTGTTGCAACACAATGCTGAAAATTATTTCTAAAATCATCATTGCTCGTATCCGTCCTATACTTAATGAGCTGGTTACCATTAATGAAGGGGCCTTTGTTCTTGATAGGCGCATCACTGATAATTTGGCGGTTGCCCAAGACCTTGTAAACGGGTATGATAGTAAGTTCACTTCTCCGAGATGCTTTAATTCAGATTGACTTGCAGAAGGCTTATGATTGTGTTAGCTGGAAGTTTCTTCGCCACACACTTGCATACTTCAATTACCCGACTCAGTTGATTGTTTGGATCATAGAATGTGTCTCCACTGCTTCCTATTCTGTCATCATAAATGTGGAGGTGGAGAGATTCTTTAAAGGTGGTATGGGGCTGTGCCAAGGTGATCCTCTTTCTCCATACCTATTTCTACTTATCATGGAGATGTTTACTCGTCGGATGACTAGGGAAAGTGCACGTAATGGCTTCTTCTTCCATCCTCGTTATAAGAAATTTAAACTCTCTACCCTTGATTTTGTTGATGATCTCCTAATCTTTTATAAACGTATGAGATCTTCCCTTCAGATCATTAAGGAGGAATTGATATCTTTTGCATCCGATTCCGGGATGAGTGCAAATTCGGGTAAATCTTGTATGTTCTTTGGTGGGTTGGATGTGGTTCGACGTGCGGAGCTGGCTGATTTTATGTGATTCAAGTTGGGTAGATTACCGGTGAGGTATCTTGGCATTCCTCTACTTAAGCGGCTTAATAAGGGTGATTTTCAGCCCATCCTTAGTAAGCTCTAGTGTGCTATCTCAGGTAGACAAGCAAGACAGCTCTCTTACTCGGGCAAAGCCCAATCATTAAAACTATGTTGGCGAGTATTGTTGGGTTTTGGATGCATGTCATTGTGTTTCCCAAGAATATTATTTGCCGTGTTGATACTATGTGTAGATCTTATCTATGTACTGGGGGAGTAGGCAACAAAAGGTCCTTGGTTGCATGGAAGAAAGTGTGTCGAGAGCATGAAGGTGGTGGTTTGGGTTTCAAGGAACTCTTATCTTGGAACAAATCACTCCTATTCTGCCTTGCTTTTGATGTTATTACGAATAGGAGAAGTCTTTGGACGGTTTGGGTTGGAAACAATCTTCTTAAGCATGTGGGATGTGGTGATGCGATCATGACTCGCAATCAGACAATACGAGGCGAATGGGGGACGACCCTGACCCCGGCGTCCTCCTTAGGCAACATTTGGTTAATTAATTATATTATCTATATGATCAAATTTACCATTTTTATTTATGCATTTTCTATTTTTCGTGTGTTCTTCTCTTATACTTAAGAGGGTCGGTCCATTTATAAGGCCCAAATTAGGGTTTTGGGGAGAGCTATTTGGCTATATACAACCTTATTGTATTTCCTTTACAATGACGTGGTATGCAATTTAGAAGTTGAGTTATCTCCTCTTTTGCATCGGCGCCACCCCGACCCAGTCTCAAACCTCAACGAGCATTGGAGCCGTGTTTGTATCAACTGGTGGTATCATAGCGTCAACCGATCGAGCCACCAAAGTCATCATCTCCATCAGACCGCACTAACGGGGCTTGCCTCCCGCTCCAACCCGAACCACCAGCCTCCCTTTCTCCATCATATCTCCGTCCGCGCATACCACCAAATTACCACAACCAAAAAAAATCACCGTCCGAATCTTTTCTTCGTTCACAAAACCATCACCGTAGAAAACAAAAAACTCACAAAAGAATAATGTTATCATGAATTTATAGACTTGAAATCTTGCTTTTCTAGATCAGAAGAATTTATGAAATACATAAAACAATAGATAGTATTTCTCAAGGATCAAAAATGTTTTTAGGACCGAGTGTGAAACAGAAATCTTTTATAAAGGTCCACATCTACTGAAGCTCCAAGAAATTATTTAAACATGATAAAGCATAAAGGTTATAGACTTAAAGTGCACATCAAGGCCAACTATCAGACACTAGAAAAGATGTAAGCATCATTGACATGAGTATAGCTTTACCTTCTCAACATTTGCAGTAAAAGTTAAGGGGTGATGTTGAACCAAAAGATCCAGGAATTTGAACGCCTGTAAACGGACATCAATTGATAAATTTGTCATCGCATTAAACACATAGACCATGATCATGGTAGGTGATGAAGTGTGTATTGTTCGAAGGGATGACGAGTTACTCTAGGAGGGCCAATGGGTTTTTCTGGTGGGGAAGTCCAAACACTGCTGTCGCCGAGGGTTTTGTATCTGTTTTTTCCCGTTAAATCCGATTTTTGTTGATTTTTTTGGATTCTGATATAGTCGTTGTCGTTAGGGCTGGGCATGGGTTGGGTTAACCCAAAACCCGGACTGAACCAGACCGAAAAGACCGGACCGAACCCGGACCGAAGTAATTTCGGGTCGGTCTTCGGGTTGGGTTTTTTTTGAACTTCAGGTTTCGGGTTGGGTCGGGTTCGGGTAGACCGATTTAAAAAAGATAGTAATTGTAATTATTGCATATCTTACCATCTTTACATGTTTTGAACAATGTTAAACATATGTTACATGTGGACTATTCAGTTGTTATTAACTTAAGTTGTTTTGAACATATTTCATGTATTTTAAATTATATTGAACTTTAAAATATTATCATTTATATGCTTTTGACATTTTTATTACTTGTTCAGCTTGCCTAATTGTCGTTCGTTCGAGTTTTTATAGGAAATTAATTGATTAAATGTATCATTTAAACCTTAAATTTTAATTTTTAAAGCATTAAACAATTGTATTTTTTGAAATTGGGTTGTTTGGGTTTTGCCCGGACCGGCCCGGACCGAACCAAACCCGGACCAACCCAACCCGAAAATTTTCGGTCCAGTCTTCGGTCCGGGTTTTTATGAGATTCGGGTTTCGGGTTTTTGGGTTCGGTCCGGTCCGGTCCAGCCCGGTCTCTAGCCCGTGCCCAGCCCTAGTTGTCATCACCACCCTCCTCCACCGTGCCGCTCTCCATCTTCGTCGCTTACAGTCGGTGAGTCCTTCCTGTCGCTATTGCGCTGCTGATGTGCAATTGAGAACAAAGAAGCAAGCAGGCTTGTTGCATGGCTTCTTTGGGTCGAGAAGTGGGTAGCGGTCCATTCCAATTATTGGAACTAGGCCGGCCCACAAGGCCCTCCTTCTTGTAATATGTGTGCCAATTCTGATTTTTTTCGTCTTTCAATATTTGATTTGATGTATTTTAATCAAATAATGGCATTTTGATATTTAAGATATTCTTATAAATTATATTTGGGGTAAGTATAATTTATCGATGATCTCCGATTTCTATCATATCTTTTTATTGGTTAATTAAATTATTATTTAGTTGGATCAATTCTTATATCTTAATCGGAACAATTAATAGAAGTATTATCTTGATTAAATTAATGTTTTGATATTATATTATGGAATTGAATATTATATATTATATTCTGATATTAATATTAATATTATTATCATTAGTACTATATTTTTTAATTCTTTTTTATTCTAGTTCCAAGTTACTATTTACAGTAAGGTATATATTTATTTAAATAAATATATCTTTGAAAATAGTAATTCATATTCTGGAAATTAATTAATTAATTATTTTAATTAGATCAACTATTTTAGTAATTCAAGACTAAGTGATATAACTTAATGAAATAATTATATCAAACAAAATCTAATTATAGTTATATTCGTGTGTCTGGGTACCGCGTTGGATCGGAATTTTTGAAGATCGAGTTTGTTGACAAGGCTCCAAACTCCATCATAGACCCTGATCAATCCTAGTAACTAAGGCAAGTGGCGGTTTGCTCTTGCTTATTTATTCATATTTGCCTTAATTAGGAATGGCTCAAATATTATATTAAGTTGGGATAAAAATATAATTCTCTTGTGTGTTGGGAACTAGTTATAATCTAAAATGAATATTATTTAGATTGGTACTAGTGCCTCGACACCAAAAACCTATGCTAATGTGGCCGACACCAGTGTTCCTAGGCCTAATGCTTGGGCTACCAAATCTAAAAAGAAATTCATGAATGAATTGTGGAAAATAATTGGACTAATAATGTTCTGAAAAAATCATTTGAAAGGACAATGAATTGTTCATCTTTCACTCTTAAAGGAGGAAGATTTGGTTGCTACTCTGGAAAAGAGTCCTTGGATGTTGGGTGGTCCAAGACTAATTATTCTCAAAAGATGGCAAGAAGGAATTGAATTGGACTTGTCATGTCTTGGGGAAATTCCAGTATGGATCTCGTTTCCTAATATTGATGTCCGTCTCTGGTCCAAGAATATGCTGGAAAGACCGGATCTGCAATGGGAAGGCGTATCTTGGCGGACTACAATATTGTCAATCAGGAATGACTCTAATATGCTAGAGTTATGGTTGAGATTGCTGCAAATGTTGATCTTCTGGAGGAAGTCGTCTTCCATGTCCCGGATAAGGAGACTATTCACCAAAGATTGAAATACGATTCTCTCCCTCCAATTTGCAAAAAGTGCCAAAAATTTGGTCTTTGCTTTACAATGGAGGGTGCTAACGTTGGACAACCTAACTCATCCTTGACTGCTGCTACTAATACCCTTTCACTCCTTCTTATCACCCACCCCTCCCGGAAAATCACTCACCCTCCAAACCTACAACTATCTCAGCGGCCAGCTGTCTTTGTTGCAATTAGAGTTGAAGCATCCGACTTCGGCACAATCCCATCTCCCAAACCTGCCCCCACAATTAACCCCCTCCCACAAGATGTTGTGTAGAATCCTAATCCCCTAAACTCCTCCGCCACAGATTCACCCCAGTCTGCATTTCCTCCCTCCCCTCCATCATTTGATCCTTCAAAAAAACCCTCTGACATCCATAGTGTCAATGCACATCCTTAACCTTATTACTTGGAATGTGCGTGGCCTAAACTTCCCTATCAAGCAGGATCACGTAACAAATATGGTATTTATTATTGAAGTTGATATTATTGTTGTTCTTGCATCGCGTCTCATGGGGGAGAGAGTCGACTCTATCGAAAATTCTCTTCTTAATGATGGAAACATATTTCGAATGTTAAACAAGGCCCAGACTGTCGCATATGGATTTGGTGGAATCCGACTGTAGTCTCGCTTACACCTACTCTAACCACCAATCAAATAATTCACTCCACAACCCGTCCCTGCAATGGTAGAGAATTTGAAATCTTGTTCATCTACGAACTAAATAGTACATGTTGTAGATCTTCCCTCTGAAACACCATCATATATATGAAACACAATTGTAACTCTAAGACATGGTGTCTTATGGGGGTCTTCAACGTGATTCTCTAATCCAGTGAGAAATTACTAGGAGAGGATTCACACCCTCTGACAACCCTAGCCGAGCTTGGTGATATGTTGATGAGTGCACAACTAGAGGATCACGAATCCACTAGTTTCAGTTATACCTGGTCTAATAGACAAGAGGCTGGACGTCACATTTATTGCAAACTTGACATAATTCTTGTTAATCAAACTTGTCAACATGAACATCCCCACTCTTTGGCCAGATCCTTTCCTCTTGAAATGTCCGACAATTCCTCATCCTTCCTCTAAACCGACTGCCCTCTCCCCTTCACTCCCAAACCCTTCAGATTTAACAATGTTTGGGTTAAATATGATTCCTTCCTGTCCGTAATTGAGAACATTTTGAGCGCACCATAAGAATACCAATTGATGTTTAAGGTTGTGATCAAATTAACGAGGGTAAAATCTGCTCTAAGAAGATTTCATAATGGTAAGATGGAAACTCTACAGTTGGGGGTTGCTTCCCACAAGGAACTTCAACAGATTCAAAACAACCTTCAGACTTACCCGCATAATCAGTCTCTTATTGATGAGAACCTTGAGATGGGTTTACTTGACAAGTATTCCTCTAAACTCTGTACTGCTTGTTGCCAAATGGCCAAAATCAGATGGCTTAAGTACTCTGACTCTTGTTCCTCCTTCTTCAGAGCCCCTATGCTAATTTATAAAATTATTTTTTGTGTAAATAGATGAATTAGGATAAATAATACTTCTTTTTGTTATTTTAACTATGAGAATCATATATATGTTTGATAAATTTGCAATTTGTTAAGAATTTGGAGGAACATTTTCTTATCAAGTTGCAATTTTCATGTTACCAAAATATTATAGTCTTAATAAATTATTACACACCAAAAATAACATATTTAAAAAATATAAAATATAAAATAATATAAATCAATGTTAAATGTTATTTTATAAAGATGCTAATAAAATTAAGGCGTTTTTGCACGGAACCACCCCTTATATGGCCGGATTTGCAAAGAACCACTCTCTATATCGCTAATTATTCTGAACCACCCAGATTTCTACATTTTCTTACCCAAAGCCACCCTTGGACGGATTCCGTCAAATTTCTGTTAAAATGCATAAAATGTCTATCTTACCCCTACACCCTTTAAAAAATACCCAAATACCCTTATTCTAAATATTCTTACTCTTCTTTGCTAGAAGCTCTCCCATGGCTTTCCTGTATTTCTTGTCATCCGCAAATTCCGTAAAATTATGGTCAATTTAATGTTCAATTGAGCTTCAATTTAAAGATTTGGGGTTGCTTAACTCTCAAATTGAGTTGTAGGAAGTTAGGGTTTATACATGTTGGAGATAGAGTTGTTGATGCTTCAAAAAGCAAAGAAGAATACAACGAAGACGAAGAAATTGAACGCTCCAATGGCTGATGAATTTTTCTACAGAGAAATTGAACGCTCCAATGGCTGACAAAGATCTGACCCCGAATTCAATCCAAAACTTCACCTCCCCTTCATGCTGAATTGCCCAGATCTAACTCTAAAACCACCCATATTTATTTGTTGCAGAATCAGATCTAAAACCTCGCTTTCACTTTGTGCTGAAATCGGACACTCCAATGGCTGACGAAGATCTAACCTCGAATTCAATCAAAAACCTTGCCTCCATGATAGAGGAAACTATAGATGGGATTAGGATACAGAGATAGACTGAGCTAATGTTCTATAATGAGAACAACAACTCCGATCTCACCTCGCGGATCGCCGGCGGGAAGAATAGCCATCGTGAAATAGAGAGAATGGGATTCGAATGATAGTGTTTCAGCGAGAGAGGTCTGGGAGAATTGTGTTTCTGATTATTGATCATTCTGTTACAAAGGACTAAGACATGAATTTATAGGCTTCTAACGTTACCTACTTAGCCTTGTAACCGAATTAACAAACTGATATCTATTTCCTGTAACAAATCTTCCTCACCTAAAAAGACTTGACCTCAAGTCTTAAAGTCAGGAAATCGACGCAGTAGGTCGTAGTAGAACTCCCAAGTAGCCTCTTCAGGTGGCTCATTGGACCATTGAACCAAGATCATGGTGGCTGCCTTCCCTTGACGGTTTACCATTTTCCTCTCCAAGATAAACTCATGAACTCTCTTGAGCACATCAGCAACATTGTTAGGGAGCTCAGAAGATGTACTGGCATTGCCAACTTGAAGCTTTAATTGAAAGACGTGGAACACAGGATGGATGGAGGAAGAAGAGGGAAATTCCAACTTATAAGCCACTACACCACACCTGTCAATGACTTTAAAGGGACCAAAAAACTTAGGAGCCAGTTTCTGATTAGAGCGCTGGACCACTGAGTGTTGCCTATAAGGTTGTAGCTTCACAAATACCAAATCACCAAGCTCAAATTCTCGCTCAGTTCTATGAGAATTTGCAAGCTGCTCCATCCTATGCTGTGCCCTGAGCAGATGGAATCTCAAAATGAAAATCATATTTTGGCGTTCCTGTAAGCTTCTGGCAACTGTATCAACCTTAGATTCCCCTGGTAAATAAGGCAAGTACTGAGGTGGAACTTGTCCATACACCACCTCATATGGAGTAACCTGAGTGGCACTGTGAAAACTTGTATTGTACCAAAACTCAGCAAGAGGAAGCCATTGACTCCACAGAGTAGGACGATCACTACACATACACCTCAGATAGGTCTCTAGACAACGATTAACCACTTCTGTTTGGCCATCGGATTGAGGGTGATAGGCACTAGAAAAATTCAAACTTACTCCCTGCTTGGCCATTAATTCTTTCCAGAATTCACTCAGGAATACCTTGTCTCTATCACTAGTCAGGGATCTAGGGAAACCATGGAGCTTAAAGATGTTATCTAGATAAGCTTGAGCCACTAAAATTGCAGTGTAAGGATGGCTAAGTCCAATGAAATAAGCTGCCTTGCTCAATCTATCCACAACCACCAGAATAACAGACTTTCCAGCAGACATTGGTGAACCATCTATAAAATCAAGTGATAAATCTTGCCATACTGCCTCAAGAATGGGAAGAGGATTCAATAAACCAGGATAAGCTGAGTTATCATATTTGCAGCGTTGACATATGTCACAAGCCCTAACAAAAGCCTGGATATCCTTAGTCATCCCCTTCCAATAGAACAAAGCCTTTACTCTCTGGTGAGTGGCATCTCGACCAGAATGGCCTCCAATACCTGAACCATGGAACCAGCTCAAAACAGAATGCCTAATATCATTATCCTTGGGCAACACCAGTTTACTCTTCCTCCTAAGCAAATCCCTACACCAAGTATAGTGCTTATGAGTCCCTGTCTTGGCCTTCAAATCAGAGATTATGATTTGAATATCAGGATCCAACTCATAGGCAGCTTGAATTTGCTTCAATAAGTCACTTTCTATAACAGAAAGAGACATGGACAGGATATCTGAACCCTCCATTCGAGATAAAGCATCAGCTGCAATATTCTCCTTACCTTCCTTATAAACTATCTCATAGTCGAACTCCAACAACTTAGGCATCCATTGTTGTTGAATATGGGTGTGTAATCTTTGCTCAAGCAGATACTTAAGACTCCTCTAGTCAGTCTTGATCACAAAGTGATCATTAAGCAAGTAATGACGCCACTTCTGCACAGCAAAAACAACTGCCAATAACTCCTTTTCATATATAGACAAGGTGAGTTGAGAACCTTTGAGATGGCGGCTGATATAGGCTAGAGGGTGTCCTTCCTGCATCAACACAACACCAATTCCCTTGCTACAAGCATCTGTCTCTACAATGAACTGGATATCAAACCTTGGTAATGCCAGAACTGGTGCTGCACAAAGAGCTTTCTTAAGCTCTTCAAAAGTCAAAGTTGCTTCTTCAGACCACTCAAAGCAATCCTTCTTAGTCAATAAGGTAAGTAGTCTTGCAATAATGCCAAAGTTCTTGACAAAGCGCCTATAATAGCCTGCTAAACCTAAGAAACCCCTCAATTGCTTCAAATTCTTAGGTATAGGCCATTGAGCCACAACTTTAACTTTATCAGGATCAGTAGATATACCAGAAGAAGAAATGTAGTGGCCCAAGTATTCCACTCTGGATGATGCAAAACAACACTTACAGAGTTTGGCAAAAAGAGAATGGTGCCTCATTAACTCAAACACCTCCTTCAAGTGTGTGACATGATCTGCTAAATTGCCACTGTAAATGAGAATGTCATCAAAAAAAATAAGCACTGACTTCCTTAACAGGCTTCGAAACACCTCATTCATCAATCCCTAGAAAGTTGCAGGAGCATTAGTGAGGCCAAATGGCATCACTAGATATTCATAGTGCCCAGAATGTGTCTTAAAGGCAGTTTTATGAACATCCTCAGGTTCCATTCTAACCTGATGGTAACCAGCCCTAAGGTCTATCTTAGAATAGATGCTTGACCCACCCAATTCATCCATCAAGTCTTATATTAAGGGTATTGAGTATCTATCCTTCACAGTGATGCCATTCAATCCACGAAAGTCCACACATAGGCGCCAACTGCTATCTTTTTTCTTCACAAGAACCACTGGTGAAGCAAAAGGACTGGAACTTGCTTGAATGGTTCCTTGTTTCAACAGTTCCTGTACCATTACATCAATTTCATTCTTTTGATGTAAAGCATACCTATAGGGGCGTTGGTTTATAGGATTGGAGCCTTCCAATACGGGAATTTTATGGTTATGGCCAGGTCTAAAAGGAGGTAAGCCAGTAGGAGCTACAAACAAATCCTGATAAGTGATCATCAGAGAAGCAATACACTCAGGGACATCACAGGAAGCTAACTCAGTGGTGATGCTAAACAGTTGAACATTGGCACTAACACCAGCCTCGGATACACAAATCATAGCCAGCTGAGCCTCTGATCCAGACCATTTGCTAAGATTCTTAGCTCTAACTTCCCTTACTGAGCCTGCCTTAATACCATTCAATACTAATTTCCTGTTAGCCAACTTAAACTTCATAACCAGATTTTTGAAGTCCCACTTAATTGGCCCCAAAGTTTTTAACCACTGAACTCCCAGCACCATATCACACCAGCCGAGAGGAATAATAAAAAAATCAGCCACAAAATGCATATCCTGAAAAGACCAAGAAAATGCAGAAATCATACCAGCCACTTGAAGAGTGCTACCATCAGCCACAAACACTTTAGTGTTCCCTGTTTCCTTAATATGACATCCCAATTTGACAGCCAAGGAGTGATCCAAGAAGTTATGAGTGCTCCAGGAGTCTATAAGTATGAACACAGGCTTCTTCTGGTGGATCCCCTTCACACGCATTGTTCTGTAATCCGAAGTCCCAGCCACAACATTAACAGAAATCTGTAATGCCTTATCTATAGGCTCAACCTCCTCTATCTCTTCAGGCTCCTCATTAGCTTCATCCTCATCTGCCTCCAATAAGTACAGTTGTGCCTTTTTGTGTTTAAATTGATGGTCAGGCGTGTACATCTCATCACAATAATAGCACAATCCTTTTGATCGTCTCTCATTCATCTGATCAGTAGTTAAGAACTTTCGAGGTGCCAACACAGCCTTGTCAGTGGAAGAAGCTGGTGTTGATTTGGCCTCCCAAGGACGAGGAGCTGGTAATACACCCTTCGATGAGGATGCTACTTGTAAATTCTTGGAAGGCTGCCACTGTTTCTTGGGATGAGCCTTCTCATACAACCTACCAAGAAGCAAGCACTCTCTAATTGAAGCAGGTCGAAACATCCTTAGATGCATCTGCGTATCCATTCTTAAACCAGCAAGATAAGAGCTCACGAGATACTCTTCAGATAGCGTCACTCGTGTACGAATCAGTTCAAATTTGTCATGGTAATCCACTATACCATCAGTTTCCTGCAATGCTTTCAATTCTACGATAGGATCGTCCAAGACTTCCTCAAAACGATCTTTCAACAATTGCTTGTACGCCGGCCAATCGGAGATAATAGCAGCTCCAACCTCCGATTGAATGATTGCCTGATGCCAAGTGGCCGCTTGTAAATCGAAATGAATTGAAGCGAGGCCAACTTTCAACTCATCCGGCGTACGATCTATCGAGAAAAATTGTTCAATGTTGAACAACCATTCCTTGATCTTTTCACCATTAAAGCGGGGAAAATCAAGCTTTGCAAGACGAGTAAGACCAGAATAACCAGAAGAAGTAGCGAACCTTCCCTGGCGTAAAGTATCGTTCACTAAAGGAGGATTATGCTGATCTGATTGCGATTGCGTCGGGTGAGGTCCAAGAAGACGATCTGCCACCGTCGCCATGTGTTCGCGCAAAGCACCTAGCATGTCGGCGGTGTTCTTGTCAATCTTGCCATTCAACTCCGAGATCTGTGATTGCAATTGAGGAAGCAAAGCAGCCTCAACGTCCTTAATCATAGCTTCCCTGAGCTCCTGTTGACGACGAGTGTCCGCCATGGCTTTGCCAAGAAAAGAGCTGGAATCTGATACCTTTGATAGAGGAAACTATAGATGGGATTAGAATACAGAGATAGACTGAGCTAATGTTCTATAATGAGAACAACAACTCCGATCTCACCTCGCGGATCGCCGGCGGGAAGAATAGCGATTGTGCAATAGAGAGAATGGGATTCGAATGATAGTGTTTCAGAGAGAGAGGTTTGGGAGAATTGTGTTTCTGATTATTGATCATTCTGTTACAAAGGACTAAGACATGGATTTATAGGCTTCTAACATTACCTACTTAGCCTTGTAACCGAATTAACAAACTGATATCTATTTCCTGTAACACTCCACTTCGTGTTGAATCGCCCAGATCTAACTCCAAAACCACCCCAAATTCTTTGCTGCAGAATCGGAGCTAAAACCTCACCTCCACTTTGTGCTAAATCGCCCAGATCTAACTCCATCAACGAATCATCCTTCTTCATCAAAGTGAATACGGATTCGTTGCTGCAGAATCGGATGAATCAAAAAGACGAAAGGCATAATGGCAATGAAAGGAGGATGATTCGTTGATGCACAAACGGATTTTGTTGCAGAACCTTTATTAGCTAACAATATCTTTATTAGCTATAGCTGCAATAGTATCTTTATTAGCTATAGCTGCAATTGCCACCTTGATCCTTGTTTCTTCTTCATAGTCTTCTTTATCAACAGCAATCCCCAGCTGTGACTGTGGAGATAGATGAATCAAATCACCATCAAATATAGAAGGAAGCATTTAACAAACAATCAGTTCTTTGAAACAAAATATCAACAACAAAACATGCGAGGAATTAAGCAATTAAGCTTAATATGAAGTACAATTAAGCAATATAAATTGAAACCATTTTTTCACTTGTCCAGTACCCTACACAAAAAAACATTACATAAGAACAATATAGGCCTTGTTTGGTAAAATATTGATAAAGACTGTTTTAAAGATAAATATTTGTTATCCACTTTATCTTTTTTCAATGTATCACATCGTTTAATGTGCCGAGAAATATTTTCACCAAAAAGTACAAAATTTATTTATAATGTATTTATAAATAAAACACCAAACAAACCCATAACCAAGAACAACACTATAACCAAGAACACGCACCTTAAGCACTAAAATCAAGCGTTCTTGGTCCTCAAACTCTAAAAAATGCTTCTCCCACATCTCCTAATTCCAGTCCATCAAACCAAACTCTTCCTCCATAGTATTAACCATCTCAAATTCTCTCCCATGCATAACTCCCTCTATAGCTAATAAAAATACTGTTGGCAGTGTGATATCTTACTTCAAGGTTTATTCTTATCTTTATTAGCAAATAAAGATACTTGCTGCAGAAACGAAGCAAAGGTCTGTGCTGGCACCATTAAAATGAAGATGTGAGTGTGGATCTAGAGTCCGTGAGAATTGAAGGAGGCGATATCGGCAATTGGAGGGGGTGAAGTCAACAATTGAAGGGGCAATGGCTTTTTAGTGTAATTTTCAAAAAAAGATGAGGGTATTTTGGTCATTTCATGGATTTTAACAGATTTTTTTACGGAATTTGTCCGAGGGTGGCTCTTGGTAATAAAATGATGAAATTTGGGTGGTTCGGGATAATTATCGATATAGGGGGTGGTTCCATGCAAGTTCGGTCATATAACGGGTGGTTCCGTGCAAAAACCTCTAAAATTAAATATGTTAACTAGAAAAAAATGGTAGAAGTGGGATTTGAACATTGGCTGTTTTGTTGAAAAACTACTCTTACAACCACTAGACCAAATATATTTTTTCTGTAAATACATGGTGTTAAAAATTTATATAGGGCCCTTGAATTTGGTGCCCTGTTCCAATGAGTCTAATAGAACATGCCATTGGACGGGCATGTTGGCTAGTGATGTTATTGATTCAGGTTTGGTACAACACGCTGCCCAGCAAAACAGTGTGCAAGATACTTCTTCTGGTCCGGGTATTGTCCTCCCGGATTATGATGCTTCTAACCAATCTGATATGCCTCTGTCTATTGTCTCTCCTCACCTACTTAGTTGAATTCTGCTCAGATTGTTGGTGATTCTGGTGTGTCTGATGTTTAGACTGTTTGCCCCTCAGTTGTTGTGCCTTCTACCTCTAATTCTGGTCCAGCTTCAACCTTCCCTAATCATATTCCTCGACGACAATTTAATCTTCCTAAATCTAGAGGGAATAGTTCAGTCTTGGGTCGTCAACTCAAGAGTGGTAGCAACTCCAAAGGTGCAGGTGGATAATGTGTGACATCTCCATCGCGGCTGGAACTCTAGGCGGGGTAACTCTGCCTCTAGAGCGAGGTTTATTTCGGAGTTTGTGAGACGCAATAATATTTCGTTAATTGGTATCCTGGAAACTAAATTGGATAAGGATAAGGAAGATTTGTTTTGCAAAAGGATCATTCAAGGTTGGTCGTATGTTTCTAATAGCACGGTGTTGAGGAAGGGAAGAATCTCGCTCACTTGGGATAATCACTACTAGAAAACACTATTTTAGCGACGGAAATGAATTCCGTCTCTAAATATGATAAATAGTGACAGATTTCGCGACTGTTAGGCTATCCGTCGCAGATTCTTCTAAGCCCGGGATTAGTGACAGAAAATCCGTCGCTAATCCATCGGCGAAAAATGGCGAAAAATAAGCCGCCTAATTTATTTTATGAAAAATAGCGACGAACCCTCTAATCCGTCCCTAATTTGCGTGATGTTTCAAAATTAGTGACGGACGTCCAAGTTCGTCTCTAATAAGGAGAAGGAGAAGTATCGAGAATTAGCGACGGACGTCCCAAGTCCGTCGCTAATTGGGCACGTTGCGTCATTAGCGACAGACTCGGGACATCTGTCGCTAATAAGAAGAGGGAGAAGTACCGTGTTTTAGCGGCGAACGACCCTAGTCTGTCGCTAAACTACGCGGCTAAACAGCTGCCTAATATTTCCAATTTTTTTGGCTAAAAATTAGGCGGTCAAAACCCAGCCTAATTAGCGACGGATGTGGTAATCCATCGCTAATACCCCGGATAATTTTTCTGAGTCTTTTGGCTAAAAATTGGGCTGTTAAAACCCCGCCTAATTAGCGACGGATGTGTTAATCCGTCGCTAATACTCCGCCTAATTTCTTACGAGTTTTTTGGTTCAAAATTAAGTGGTCAAAACCCCAGCCTAATTAGAGACGGATTTGGTAATCCGTCAAGTTCTAATTAATGGCACTGCACTTCCTCCTTGACCTATAATCACTTTCACCCCTCCAAATTCTCCCTCTCTCCGCGCCTCTTCACCGACTCTCCTCTCTCGTTGCGCCTCCCTCTTCTTTCTCACCGTGCCTCTTCACCGGCTTTCCTGTCCTCTATTTTCCGGCCACCTCAGCGGCTTATCCTCCCGCGGCTTCTCCTCCGGCGACTTCTCCTCTCGCGGCTTCTAGATTTTCATTTTTTTGGCTTACATCTTGTAATTTAATGTAGAATTTGATTTGAATGTTAATGTTGGATTTGATTTAATGTTAAAGTTGCATTTAATTTGAATATTGTGTTTGGTTAAACTTGTTAAGGATTCTGTCGGTTAAACTTGCTACGGATTTCGGAAAAATCGAAGGAAGAAATTGTGCGGCGGAATAGTGACAGATTCCGTCGCCAAACCCGTCGCTAAATTGCTCCCATGGTCGGAGACGTTTGTCTTTTAGCGACGGATTTCCATCGCTAAAGCCGTTGCTAGAAGCCAAACGTCTCCGACCATGGGATCCGTCGCTAATTCTGTCGCGGATTTTGCGTTGCCAGGTCGTTTTGCTACCAAAATTGAAGGGACGGATGTGGTCCATCGCAAATCCATCGCTAACCTACTTTTGTGACGGATTTTCCTTCGTCGCTAAACAAGGTTATTCTAGTAGTGAATGGTGTTGTTGATATGCAAATCCTTTCTATTGCGTCCCAATACATTCATTGTTTGGTAGTGAGTAAATCATATTTCATTCTTGGATACTTTTGTTTATGCAAGTAATGATGGTGGGGAATGGTGGTTATTATGGAACGAGTTGTATGATATTGGGGCTTCCATTGCTTCTCTGTGGATTATTCTTGGGGACTTTAATTGAATTCTCTTGTCATCGGATAAACTGACATTTCAGAGGCAACTCCAGATGGCTGACCTTGATCTTCATAATTCCATTGAGGCTGCACAACTCCTTGACCATCACTACTCTGGTGCCCACTATACTTGGAGTAACCAAAAAGATGGTAATAACTGCATTGCTTGTAAACTTGATAGAGTGGTAGATAATGATGTGGGGGGCCTGAATTCCCATCTTCTCATGTCTTCTTTGATGATCTTTTCTTCTCTGATCACTCCCCGAGTATTGTGCGTATTAATCCCTCCTTTAGTGCTAAGAAAATCCCTTTTAAATTCCGAAAACTTTTGGGTGGAGGAACTAGATTTTATTGACCTTATTCGGGATGCTTGGTGTGGCCTGGTTATGGGTAATGCGTAATTCATGATGGCCATGAAACTGAAATGCGTCAAGGGAATCTTAGAAACTGGCAAAAGGGTCGATTTCGGAAGTTGGAATTGATGGTTGAGTCTTGTACAAATCGTTTAAAGCATGCCAATAATGCGTTACAGTAGGGTTTCATGAATGCTGATTTTCAACGGGCTGTTTTGGTGGCTAAAGCCGATTTGGACCTTCGTATTTACCAATTGCATAACTTTATTGCCCAAAAGGCCAAGGTGGATTGGATCAAGCTTGGTGAAGAAAATTCATCCTTTTTCTATAACGACATTAAGCAAAGACGAGGCAGAAGCTCCATCTTTCTTCTTAAAGATGATAACGGTGATGTTATTAATTCTAAGCTAGGTATTGCTTCAAAAATCCTAGAATTCTTTTGTGGGTTGTTTGGCACATCTATTGCATCAGCTGATCCGTGCTTTGATGGGCTCTCGGGAGATATCATTGATCAAGACTCCCATGTTATGCTTAGCCTTCGATGCTCGATAATGAGATTTGATCTGTTTTGTTTGCTATTGGTAATATAAAAACTCCGGGGCTTGATGGTTTTGATAGCTTATTCTTCAAGAGTGCTTGGAGTATTATTAGTGATGATCTTTGCAAGGCGGTCTGGGACTTCTTTGGTAGTGGAAGGCTTCTCCGATAATCCAATACTACATTCATTAATCTGATCCCCAAGTTGATAAGCCTTTCCTGGTTAGAAAGTTTCGGCCTATTGCTTGTTACAACAAAATGCTGAAAATTATTTGTAAAATCACCGTTGCTCGTATCCGTCCTATACTTGATGAGCTGGTTACCATTAACCAAGGAGCCTTTGTTCCTGATAGGTGCATCACTGATAATTTGGCGGTTGCCCAAGACCTTGTAAAGGGGTATGATAGTAAGTTCACTTCTCCGAGATGCTTAATTCAGATTGACTTGCAGAAGGCTTATGATTGTGTTAGATGGAAGTTTCTTCACCACACACTTGTATACTTCAATTTCCCGACTCAACTGATTGGTTGGATCATGGAATGTGTCTCCACCCCTTCCTATTCCGTCATCATAAATGGGGAGGTGGAGAGATTCTTTAAAGGTGGTCGGGGGCTGCGCCAAGGTGTCCACTTTCTCCATACCTATTTCTACTTATCATGGAGATGTTTACTCGTCGGATGGCTAGGGAAAGTGCACGTAATGGCTTCTTCTTCCATCCTCGTTATAAGAAATTTAAACTCTCTACCCTTGCTTTTGCTAATGATCTCCTAATCTATTGTAAACCTATGAGATCTTCCCTTCAGATCATTAAGGAAGAATTGATATCTTTTGCATCCGATTCCGGGATGAGTGCAAATCCGGGTAAATCTTGTATGTTCTTTGGTGGGATGGATATGGTTCGACATGCAGAGCTGGCTGATTTTATGGGATTCAAGTTGGGTAGATTACTGGTGAGGTATCTTGGAATTCCTCTACACTCTAAGCGGCTTAATAAGGGTGATTTTCAGCCCATCCTTAGTAAGCTCTAGAGTGCTATCTCAGGTAGAAAAGCAAGACATCTCTCTTACTCGGACAAAGCCCAAATCATTAAAACTGTGTTGGCAAGTATTGTTGGGTTTTGGATGCATGACATTGTTTTTCCTAAGAATATTATTCGCGGTTTTGAGGCTATGTGTAGATCTTATCTTTGGACTAGGGAAGTAGGGAACAAAAGGTCCTTGGTTGCATGCAAGAAAGTGTGTCGAGAGCACGAAGGTGGTGGTTTGGGTTTCAAGGAACTCTTATCTTGGAACAAATTACTCCTATTCCGCCTTGCTTTTGATGTTAGTACGAATAGGAGAAGTCTTTCGATGGTTTGGGTTGGAAACAATCTTCTTAAGCATGGTTGGATGTGGTGATGCGATCCTGACTCGCAATTAGATGATACGAGGCGAACAGTGGACGACCCCGACCCTGGCGTCCTCCTTGGGTAACATTTGATTAATTAACTATATTATCTATATGATTGAGTTTACCATTTTATTTATGCATTTTCTATTTTTGGTGTGTGCTTCTCTTATACTTAAGAGGGTCGGTCCATTTATAAGGTCCAAGCCCATTAGGGTTTTCGGGAGAGCTATTTGGCTATATATAGCCTTCTTGTATTACCTTTACAATGACGTTGAATGCAATTTAGAAGTTGAGTTATCTCTTCTTTTGGCGCCACCCGGCCCAGTCTCACACCTCAACGAGCATCGAAGCCGTGTTCGTATCAACTGGTGGTATTAGGGCGCCAAACGATCGAGCCATCAAAGTCATCATCTCCATCAGGACGCACTAACATGGCTTGCCTCCCGCTCCAACCCAAACCACATGCTCCCTTTCTCCATCATATCCTCGTCTGCGCTTACCACCAAATCACCCCAACCAAAAAAAATCATCGTCTGAATCTTTGCTTCATTCAAAAAACATCACCGTACAAAACAAAAAACTCACAAAAAAAATAATGTTATCATGAATTTATAGACTTTAAATCTCGCTTTTCTGGATCAGAAGAATTTATGAAATACATAAAACAATAGATAGTATTTCTCAAGGATCAATAATGTTCTTAGGACCGAGTGTGAAACAGAAACCTTTTATAAAGGTCCACATCTATTGAAGCTCAAAGAAATTATTTAAACATTATAAAACATAAAGGTTACAGACTTAAAGTGCACATCAAAGCCAACTACGAGACACTAGAAAAGATGTAAGCATCATTGACATGAGTACAACTTTACCTTCTCAGTATTAGCAGTAAAAGTCAAGGGTGATGTTGAATAAAAAGATCCAGGAATTTGAGCGCTAGTAAATGGACATCAATTGATAAATTTGTCATCGCATTAAACACATAGACCATGATAAAGACACCAGAGTTCCCAAATTATCCTAAAAACAAGGGCTGAGTAGGTGAAAGAAAATGGAGAATTGAGCATAACTCTTTACATCCTGGCAAAATAACTGACTTAAATAATTGATATAATGCTTCACGAACCAATTTATCATCATCACTAATGCGTTCACGCAACTTTTCAATGACGGAGAGTCTATGCAATTTTAGCTCTTCTGGGTGCCTTAGGAGCAAGTCCTTAATACCAACAATTGCATCTTCAGTACGTGAATTTAGCATCAGTAGCACATCTTGGGTATTTCAAATATAGATATAGGTAAAAGCATGATAATGCAGGCAATATCAATTAAACAAGCACTAACTGTATAACTAGATAAGGATCTCTCAGCTTGATTAATTTAGCCAATAGAAGCTATAAATCGAACTATATAAACATAACTGAAATACAGAAGTGTAAGAAAGTTGCAGGCTTGTTTCCCTAACCTTTGGTTTTGATTTCAGTGTTTGTAGCATTGTTTGCTGGGGGCAACTTCCTACCAACTTTCCGCTTATATTTCTGAAACAAACGAATACAACTTAAAATTTGGGAAAGAGACAGTAAATTTTTGTGGATTGAAAGAGAAGAATTGATTAGTTACTTTAAAGTCGACGCCTCGACTTGGCTGCTTCTTGGAGGATGACTTGGGACAAACCATGATAGGTGATGAAGTGTGTTTTATTTGAAGGGATGAGGAGTTACTTTAGGAGGCTAATGGATTTTTCTGGTAGGGAAGTTCGAACACTGCTTTGTATTTTTTTTTTTTTGGTATTTCCGGTTGTTGTTGATTTTCTCGGATTCCGATACAGTCGTTGTCGTTACCACCCTCCTCTGCCGTGCCGCTCGCCGTCTTCGTCGCTTACGGCCGGTGAGTCCTTCCTGTCTTTGTTGCGCTGCTGATGTGCAATTGAGAACGAAGAAGCAAGCAGGCTTGTTGCATTGCTT
This sequence comes from Phyllobates terribilis, assembly GCF_046119375.1. Lineage (NCBI taxonomy): Eukaryota > Metazoa > Chordata > Amphibia > Anura > Dendrobatidae > Phyllobates > Phyllobates terribilis. The sequence continues at coordinate 26,077 of NW_027370799.1, forward strand.
CTTTGGGTCGAGATGTGGGTAGCGGCCCATTCCAATTATTGGAACTGGGCTGGCCCACAATGCTCTCCTTCTTGCTATATATGTGCCAACTTTGATATTTTTTGTTTTTCAATATTTGATTTGATTAATGAGTGTTTTAATCAAATTAATGACATTATAACTCCGAAACCTTCACCCGTTTTCTATTCGCATCATATGTTGAGTGTCATTGGTAGCATGAATGGTGCGTCAATCACCATGGACAAGGCAACCGGTGCTCGTACCCGGCCGGAGTGTGCAAGGCTTCTTGTCCATGTTTTAGCTAGTGATGTATTGAAAGATCGAATTACGTTGCGTGACCCGAAAGGCAACCTTTATTATCAGAGTGTTTGATTTGAATGGGTCATGTGGATGTGTGACAGGTGCTTGGAATTCGGTCACTTGATGTCTAAATGCAAGTTTCCTATTCTGGCTAGTGATGTTGTTGATTCGGGTTTGGTACAGCCTGTTGCCCAGCAGAACAATGTACAAGATACTTCTTCTGGCCCGGGTGTTGTCTTACCGGATTCTGATGCTTCTAACCAATATGATTTACTAGAATTTATGAGATTGTTTATATCTCCTCGAATTTATTCAAACAAATTTAATTAATCTTGATATCTTAGTATTATTAAGCAAGTAACCATTCTAAATTTAGATTATTTTCAAAATAGCATATATCCCGTACCATGCACGGGAATATTTTAAAATATAAGTTAAAATAATATTATAAATTTCTATAAGAGAGTTTATTATAGTTGTGAAATTTGATGAGATGATGAATAATTATTAGATAAAACAGTGACACATACCATAATTAAAATAATAGATATAATCGTAATAAAATTAACGACTTCAAATTTAACTTCTATGAAACAAACTAAAATGTAACTTCTATAATGCTAAATCGAAATAAAGAATCTGATTATTTTCTTTATAGATCAAACTTTTAATTTTTTTTCGTTTATACGTAAATTTCATTTGCGTAGTTAATATTTATCATTTTGACAATGTTTAATTTGAAAAGAGTATATAAATATGAAATATTTTATTTCGCTGAAAGTGTTTTTAAAAAAGGTATCACAAAAATTGAATTCATTTTTTATGTAATATAAAATATAAATTATGACAGGTTTGATTCTTAGAGAAAAATGTAGTTTATAATAATATTTATTATATGTTAAAATATATGTTTATATATGTCTAAAATAGTTATTAATTTGAAAATAATCTAAATTTATAAAATGATTTTTCAACATTTTAATTATTAAGTATTTTTAGAAGGATCATACAAATTTAATAATTAAACAGATTAAAATAAAATTATCTTAGTAATTTATTCCTACAAATATGGGATTTATTTATGCAATATGAATAGAAGAGATAATAGTAAGACCAATAGGAATACGAGAGATAATAATAGATCTAATAAGAAAATTATACCTAATAAATAATTGACTCAAATTAAGGAGAAAATTGATAAACTTTAATATATAGATTTTATTGATTTTATTTGATTTTATTGGTTTCAATGGAGTTTAATTATATATAATACATGGTTACTTACTAATAATATTAAGATATCAATAATTAATTAGATTGGTATGAATAAATTCTAGAAGACATAAACATAAAATTGATAAGACCAATATGAGTAGGAGAGATAATAATAGATTCAATAAGAAAGTTACACCTAATAAATAATTGACAATTCTTTTTGACGCATTTTTTTGCTTTCTGACGCAGTGGAGGAACCGCCGTTTAGTACGAGGTAGGAACCGGCGGTTCCTCGTATTTATAAACCGCCGGTTTGTAGCAATCACCTACCGCCAGTACTTATCTGGAGCAAACCGCCGGTTATTCGACGCCTTTAACCGCCGGTTAGTCACTGTTATAAACTCTCGGTTCAGTGTAAATGCCAATTGGCATAGGATAAATCACTTTTGATTAGTTTTTTACAAAATATAACACATATGTAGTCCTTTTAATTATATTTTGACAAAAAAATAATATGTTTTACAAGCCTGTATATTAAGATACGTAACTATTTCATTTGGACAAAAAATAGTATGTTTTACAAGCCTATAACCATTTTTTCAATTTATTAAGGTGGATGTTGTTATATGAGGTTTGTGAAATGAATATATCATAGTTAAAATAAAGAAACAACACATATAACTAAAACGAGCAAATACAACACTTATTGTCAACAACAACCAAAACATACACCAAATCCAAAACATAAACCAAAATTCAAAACATAAACATATACAAAATAACTTCATGCTCATCAATGGTTTGGCTGTTTGTAGAAAGGACAAAACTCATCAACTGACTTCCTTACTGCCTCATATACCTCATCTACCCGCTCATATGATGGTTGATCATCGTAAAATGGTAGAAGGTACTCGTGTACTCGGCTGGCACTCTGCTTGACAAGTATAAAATATAGGATGTAGTAGAATAAATAAAAATTAAAAACCGCAATTTAAGAGTGAAAATTCATATTATTACCTGGTATGATCTCACATCGGGAGAAGTAATGTAAGGGTGTATCCTTTGTAAGAACCAAGACATGTAAGGCTCCTCGGACTGTCATGGCACATTAGTGGCAACACCTAATTCCTCGATGGATAAGGTATGCCATCCTTGAGAACTCCATATCCAATACCCTTGGTCATAGTCCACCTTGTATGCCAATGTCTTGGGTAGTCTATGAGCTCTAATAGGATCAATCACCGGCTTTGGATCCGTTCCGTACGCCTAAATTGACGCGTCACCCGGTCTGGCATGTACGGCTCTGTGTGGTGCAACAATGTCAGGATCCCATGGAATAGGGAGGGACGTAATGCCGTGTTATTGAAGTCAAGCTGACCGTATGGCATTCAACCAACCTACGCATAACATACAAATTGAATTAATTTAGCATTAAGTGTGATTAATAAGGTAATAATTCTAGGATAAGAATGTACTTACATCACGAGCGGTCATCCTGTCGAGGATTGCTCGATACCCTCTACTACTGACGGTCTCTTAGGATGGTACCATTTAGATGCCCATGGCTTTGGAGCATCCTGGCTCCATCCGAGTGATTGAATAGGCCTGAACTGTGGAAAGTACTGATATATCCAAGCCTGTTATTATGGTAAAAAACAATTGAAAATTCATACATGGTCATAAGCATTTGTGAAATGAATATAATGTTTTGAAATAGAGTTTACCTGTAGAAGAGTATAGCACATCGATACTTGTCAACACCCAGTCCGTGTACACTCGCCCAAGGACCGGTACAAGTGGCATAGGATGCCTGACCCCCAAGCTAATTTGTCAACCTTTTCGAAAGGGTTTACGTACTCGAAATACTTGAGATCGATCTTCTTTGATGACTTGTCAGGAAATATCGTCGTCGACATCAAGAAAATCAAATACGCCATTCCCCTATCGGTTGAAGTCCACTTATGCACCTTCAACACGTCCTTCATCATGTCGACAAATTTATCGGACCGAATCATCCCCGACGGTGCAAGCTCTGGATCTATATTAAAATACTCCAAAGCCTGTTGTACCAGGTAATCGTGCCTAGCCTTGTAGGCCCCTAAAAGCTTGAGTTCTGAACTGAATGCCATGCTATCACCAAATATGGGCACATCCAGATTGAGATGAACGTCATGGAGAGTGACCGTCATCTCTCCAAATGGCAAGTGGAACGAGCTCGTCTCCGGCTGCCAACGTTCGATGAACGTCTCTATCAACTTTATGTTGATATCTGTATACATCAAATCCGGTATGTGCCCAAAACAAGACCCGTAGACAAATCCCCCCCCGATTTCTTCTTCGACAATTTCCATTTCAGGAGCATGTATATTCGACGTTCAAAAGTCATAGTCTGTCTCTCCTACAATTTAAAATTACCCATAATTATAGAAAAATAACTTATATAAATTCAATGACAATAGAAGAATTTAGAAAATTACCTTGTTACGATATATATCGTAAGCTACATGATTCTCAAACCCTATTAGCAATTCCGGGTTCATGGGTCCTCCGTCCACCCCTTGTAATAACTTAGGGATATATTGTTCATTTGATCTTCTTGGTCGCGTCCGAAACGAAGAAGCTTCCCTACACTAGTAGAAAAGACACTTGTTGAGGCTCCCTTTTAGAGGCGGACCTAAAAAAAAGCCTCAAAAACGTCCTATACTATCATATTTTCAGGTTTTTGAGGTGGAAAATTACTTTATACGCCTCAAAAAAAACTTATTGAGGCGGGTATAATATTATACGCCTAAAAAAGTATCCGGAAAATTATTTCCGGAAGATTTTATAGAGGCGGGCCAAAAAGAGCCCGCCTCAATAACCTATGCTTTGATCCGGGCTGAGTATTAGAGGCGGGCTAAAATGCCCGCCTCTTTTAATACCTTTTGAGGAGGGTGCTATACAGCCCGCCTCTTTTAATGCTTGTTGAGGCGGGCCTTTACACGCCCGCCTCAACAAACATATGCTTCGATCCGGGATGAGTATTAGAGGCGGGCATTTTAGCCCCCCTCTTTTAATACCTTTTGAGGCGGGCGCTATACGGCCCACCTCTTTTAATGCTTGTTGAGGCGGGCCTCTATACGCCCGCCTCAACAAACCTCTTTTAATTGTCTTCAACAGACCCGCGCAACCGATATTCTCACTTCGTTCCACTTCGTCTTCTTTGTTTTGCCACTTCGTCTTCTTCATCCTCTTTGTTCCGTTCGTCTTCTTCATCCCCTTCGTTCCGCTATTCCCCCATTCTCACTTCGTCTTCTTCGTTCGCCCTCCTCTCCGTTTGTCTCCGAGAGCGTCTTCGTTCTCCCTTCGTCTCCGCGCGTCCGCCCTCCTCTCGTTTCATCTCCAACAGACCCGCGTTCTCGTCTTCTCCGGTAAGTATTCTATCTACGTACCAACTCGTTTCGTCTCCGACCCGCGCGCGTTCTCATTCTATCCCAAATTTGTGTATTTTTTTGTATTTATAGTTTGTGCATTCAAGGTGTTTGATGAAATGCCTCTATGAAAATATGAAAAATATACCCCTAATGCATATACTATCTTTCATCCTAGTCAAATCTAAACAACTAATACTAACAACTCGTGCATTTAAATGTTTAAATCTATCTCGAATTTGTATTTTTTGTGTTTATAGCTTGTGCCTTGAAGGTGTTTGATGAAATGCCCCAATGACAATATGAAAAGTATACACCTAATTCATATACTATTTTTTGTGGTTATAGCTTGTGCATTGAAGGAGTTTATTGAGGCGTTGTCTTGAAGGATCGATATTGGATCAAGGTAATACTTCTACCCTAATTTCTTAGGCCCTTGGCGGGATAGATTTCATAATTTAGGCCCTTGGCGGGATAGTTGAGTTTGTATTTTTTCTTGCTTAGTTGCTATTATCTATTAAATTAGGCCCTTGGCAAGATAGAATTCATAATTTAGGCCCTTGGAGGGATAGTTATTAGAAATGATATTAAATCTTCCTCTTTTTGCAATTATTACTAGAAATGAGTCGTCCTTGGATGTACGGTGACCATACTACGACACAATACTTGAGTGGGGTTGAGGAGTTTATTAGATGTGCTTTAGCACACCAACTTAGTACGAAAGCAGAAAAAATCTATTGTCCTTGCCGTGATTGTAAGAATATAAGGCGGTTAGATGATATTGATGAGATTGAGGATCATTTATTTCGTCGTGGTTTCAAAGAAGATTATCATGTTTGGTTTTGGCATGGTGAGAAAATACCTGATTGTCCAAGTTCTAGCGTCAATGAGTTTGATGTTCGGGTAGACACTGATGATAGTGATGATGATATTGCTGAGAATAATAAGATGGATGATCCTGGGTGTACAAAATTTAGCAAGTTAGAGGTTGTGTCAGTACTTTACAACTTGAAATGTGCTTCTAGTTGGACTGATGGAAGTTTCAACACCTTATTGGAATGGTTAGGTGAATTTTTACCAGAAGGCAATGAGATGCCTATCTCTACTTATTACGCCAGAAAATTGATGTGTCCCTTATGCTTAGATGTAGTCAAGATAGATGCTTGCCCAAATGATTGTATGCTTTACAAAAATGAACATGAAAAATCTGATGAGTGTCCAAAGTGCGGTGCATCTCGTTACAAGCGTAAAGGGGTAAATTCGTCTAAGAGGGGCCCAACAGCTAAAGTTATGTGGTATCTTCCAATAATACCTAGGTTTCAGCGTTTGTTTTCGATAAAGAAGGAAGCCAAAAATCTGAGATGGCATGCGGAAGGGAGAAAGAAAGATGGACAGCTTAGACATCCTGTTGATTCTTCTCAATGGAGAAATATTGATAAGAAATATTCTGAATTTGTTGATGAGGTTAGGAATCTGAGACTTGCTTTAAGTACAGATGGTGTGAGTCTGTATGGTACTCTAAGCAGCCAACATAGCACCTGGCCGGTTCTTCTAGCGATTTATAATCTTCCTCCATGGTTGTGTATGAAGCGCAAGTATATCATGTTATCACTTCTCATCTCCGGGCCTAAGCAACCCGGGAATGACATAGATGTGTATCTTGCTCCACTTGTTGATGATTTGAAATTATTGTGGAATGAAGGTGTCCCAATGTTCGATGCATACACCAACTCAAATTATTGTGGAATGAAGGTGTCCCCTTGATTTAGCCACATCATTGATGATGTGGCTAAATCAAGGGAAAAATATTTCCATTCATGTGTGGCAAAACGCTTTAGAGATTTTAAGAGCAAGTTGGTAGCTCGATGGATAACTAAGACGTTCAAGCCGTTGAAGTATCCTACAAATAAGATGCCTTGGGATGTCTACCACCATATTTCAGAGACTGATTGGTTATCTATTGTTCAAGAATATCACAAGCCAGAGTCATTGGTAATAATGTTATTTCCTTTTAGTGCTACTTCGTTATAGGCCAGAGTCATTGATAATAATGTTTCTAACTCATTGGTGATAATGCTCTTGACTTTTGACAGGCTCGTAGTGCGAAAGCAAAGGCAAGTGCAGCCCAGAACAAGAATCCTCATCGCACCGGCCAGGCGGGTTATATTAGAAAACAACATGAGTGGATAAAAGAAGGACGACTCCCAGAGGAAGCAGCTATATCTCTGTCAAGTAGCTCCTCAGTGAACTCATTGGTTCCTAGAGCTAG
>NW_027370800.1:0-33257 GCF_046119375.1 Phyllobates terribilis
ATTGAAAAACATGTTTTTCATATACCAGAAATGTTTGAAGCTACTGACTGAATGAATGGAGCTGGCATCTCACTCTCTTTGAATCTTCTTTATCATGCTAGGATTAACAGGAAAAAGCTAAAAATTTCAGAATTGCACCGTGCAATGTGGAGATATTACTGTTTGTGCATTTACAATATTCATTGATTTTTGCCATTGAAAAACATGTTTTTCATATACCAGAAATGTTTGAAGCTACTGACTGAATGAAAGGAGCTGGCATCTCACTCTCTTTGAATCTTCTTTATCATGCTAGGATTAGCAGGAAAAAGCAAAAAATTTCAGAATTGCACCTTGCAATGTGGAGATATTACTGTTTGTGCATTTACAATATTCATTGATTTTTGCCATTGAAAAACATGTTTTTCATATACCAGAAATGTTTGAAGCTACTGACTGAATGAAAGGAGCTGGCATCTCACTCTCTTTGAATCTTCTTTATCATGCTAGGATTAACAGGAAAAAGCAAAAAATTTCAGAATTGCACCTTGCAATGTGGAGATATTACTGTTTGTGCATTTACAATATTCATTGATTTTTGCCATTGAAAAACATGTTTTTCATATACCAGAAATGTTTGAAGCTACTGACTGAATGAAAGGAGCTGGCATCTCACTCTCTTTGAATCTTCTTTATCATGCTAGGATTAACAGGAAAAAGCTAAAAATTTCAGAATTGCACCGTGCAATGTGGAGATATTACTGTTTGTGCATTTACAATATTCATTGATTTTTTGCCATTGAAAAACATGTTTTTCATATACCAGAAATGTTTGAAGCTACTGACTGAATGAAAGGAGCTGGCATCTCACTCTCTTTGAATCTTCTTTATCATGCTAGGATTAACAGGAAAAAGCTAAAAATTTCAGAATTGCACCGTGCAATGTGGAGATATTACTGTTTGTGCATTTACAATATTCATTGATTTTTGCCATTGAAAAACATGTTTTTCATATACCAGAAATGTTTGAAGCTACTGACTGAATGAAAGGAGCTGGCATCTCACTCTCTTTGAATCTTCTTTATCATGCTAGGATTAGCAGGAAAAAGCAAAAAATTTCAGAATTGCACCTTGCAATGTGGAGATATTACTGTTTGTGCATTTACAATATTCATTGATTTTTGCCATTGAAAAACATGTTTTTCATATACCAGAAATGTTTGAAGCTACTGACTGAATGAAAGGAGCTGGCATCTCACTCTCTTTGAATCTTCTTTATCATGCTAGGATTAACAGGAAAAAGCAAAAAATTTCAGAATTGCACCGTGCAATGTGGAGATATTACTGTTTGTGCATTTACAATATTCATTGATTTTTGCCATTGAAAAACATGTTTTTCATATACCAGAAATGTTTGAAGCTACTGACTGAATGAAAGGAGCTGGCATCTCACTCTCTTTGAATCTTCTTTATCATGCTAGGATTAGCAGGAAAAAGCAAAAAATTTCAGAATTGCACCTTGCAATGTGGAGATATTACTGTTTGTGCATTTACAATATTCATTGATTTTTGCCATTGAAAAACATGTTTTTCATATACCAGAAATGTTTGAAGCTACTGACTGAATGAAAGGAGCTGGCATCTCACTCTCTTTGAATCTTCTTTATCATGCTAGGATTAACAGGAAAAAGCTAAAAATTTCAGAATTGCACCGTGCAATGTGGAGATATTACTGTTTGTGCATTTACAATATTCATTGATTTTTGCCATTGAAAAACATGTTTTTCATATACCAGAAATGTTTGAAGCTACTGACTGAATGAAAGGAGCTGGCATCTCACTCTCTTTGAATCTTCTTTATCATGCTAGGATTAGCAGGAAAAAGCAAAAAATTTCAGAATTGCACCTTGCAATGTGGAGATATTACTGTTTGTGCATTTACAATATTCATTGATTTTTGCCATTGAAAAACATGTTTTTCATATACCAGAAATGTTTGAAGCTACTGACTGAATGAAAGGAGCTGGCATCTCACTCTCTTTGAATCTTCTTTATCATGCTAGGATTAACAGGAAAAAGCAAAAAATTTCAGAATTGCACCTTGCAATGTGGAGATATTACTGTTTGTGCATTTACAATATTCATTGATTTTTGCCATTGAAAAACATGTTTTTCATATACCAGAAATGTTTGAAGCTACTGACTGAATGAAAGGAGCTGGCATCTCACTCTCTTTGAATCTTCTTTATCATGCTAGGATTAAGAGGAAAAAGCAAAAAATTTCAGAATTGCACCTTGCAATGTGGAGATATTACTGTTTGTGCATTTACAATATTCATTGATTTTTGCCATTGAAAAACATGTTTTTCATATACCAGAAATGTTTGAAGCTACTGACTGAATGAAAGGAGCTGGCATCTCACTCTCTTTGAATCTTCTTTATCATGCTAGGATTAACAGGAAAAAGCTAAAAATTTCAGAATTGCACCGTGCAATGTGGAGATATTACTGTTTGTGCATTTACAATATTCATTGATTTTTGCCATTGAAAAACATGTTTTTCATATACCAGAAATGTTTGAAGCTACTGACTGAATGAAAGGAGCTGGCATCTCACTCTCTTTGAATCTTCTTTATCATGCTAGGATTAACAGGAAAAAGCAAAAAATTTCAGAATTGCACCTTGCAATGTGGAGATATTACTGTTTGTGCATTTACAATATTCATTGATTTTTGCCATTGAAAAACATGTTTTTCATATACCAGAAATGTTTGAAGCTACTGACTGAATGAAAGGAGCTGGCATCTCACTCTCTTTGAATCTTCTTTATCATGCTAGGATTAACAGGAAAAAGCTAAAAATTTCAGAATTGCACCGTGCAATGTGGAGATATTACTGTTTGTGCATTTACAATATTCATTGATTTTTGCCATTGAAAAACATGTTTTTCATATACCAGAAATGTTTGAAGCTACTGACTGAATGAAAGGAGCTGGCATCTCACTCTCTTTGAATCTTCTTTATCATGCTAGGATTAACAGGAAAAAGCTAAAAATTTCAGAATTGCACCGTGCAATGTGGAGATATTACTGTTTGTGCATTTACAATATTCATTGATTTTTGCCATTGAAAAACATGTTTTTCATATACCAGAAATGTTTGAAGCTACTGACTGAATGAAAGGAGCTGGCATCTCACTCTCTTTGAATCTTCTTTATCATGCTAGGATTAGCAGGAAAAAGCAAAAAATTTCAGAATTGCACCTTGCAATGTGGAGATATTACTGTTTGTGCATTTACAATATTCATTGATTTTTGCCATTGAAAAACATGTTTTTCATATACCAGAAATGTTTGAAGCTACTGACTGAATGAAAGGAGCTGGCATCTCACTCTCTTTGAATCTTCTTTATCATGCTAGGATTAACAGGAAAAAGCAAAAAATTTCAGAATTGCACCTTGCAATGTGGAGATATTACTGTTTGTGCATTTACAATATTCATTGATTTTTGCCATTGAAAAACATGTTTTTCATATACCAGAAATGTTTGAAGCTACTGACTGAATGAAAGGAGCTGGCATCTCACTCTCTTTGAATCTTCTTTATCATGCTAGGATTAACAGGAAAAAGCTAAAAATTTCAGAATTGCACCTTGCAATGTGGAGATATTAATGTTTGTGCATTTACAATATTCATTGATTTTTGCCATTGAAAAACATGTTTTTCATATACCAGAAATGTTTGAAGCTACTGACTGAATGAAAGGAGCTGGCATCTCACTCTCTTTGAATCTTCTTTATCATGCTAGGATTAACAGGAAAAAGCTAAAAATTTCAGAATTGCACCGTGCAATGTGGAGATATTACTGTTTGTGCATTTACAATATTCATTGATTTTTGCCATTGAAAAACATGTTTTTCATATACCAGAAATGTTTGAAGCTACTGACTGAATGAAAGGAGCTGGCATCTCACTCTCTTTGAATCTTCTTTATCATGCTAGGATTAGCAGGAAAAAGCAAAAAATTTCAGAATTGCACCTTGCAATGTGGAGATATTACTGTTTGTGCATTTACAATATTCATTGATTTTTGCCATTGAAAAACATGTTTTTCATATACCAGAAATGTTTGAAGCTACTGACTGAATGAAAGGAGCTGGCATCTCACTCTCTTTGAATCTTCTTTATCATGCTAGGATTAACAGGAAAAAGCAAAAAATTTCAGAATTGCACCTTGCAATGTGGAGATATTACTGTTTGTGCATTTACAATATTCATTGATTTTTGCCATTGAAAAACATGTTTTTCATATACCAGAAATGTTTGAAGCTACTGACTGAATGAAAGGAGCTGGCATCTCACTCTCTTTGAATCTTCTTTATCATGCTAGGATTAACAGGAAAAAGCTAAAAATTTCAGAATTGCACCGTGCAATGTGGAGATATTACTGTTTGTGCATTTACAATATTCATTGATTTTTGCCATTGAAAAACATGTTTTTCATATACCAGAAATGTTTGAAGCTACTGACTGAATGAAAGGAGCTGGCATCTCACTCTCTTTGAATCTTCTTTATCATGCTAGGATTAACAGGAAAAAGCTAAAAATTTCAGAATTGCACCGTGCAATGTGGAGATATTACTGTTTGTGCATTTACAATATTCATTGATTTTTGCCATTGAAAAACATGTTTTTCATATACCAGAAATGTTTGAAGCTAATGACTGAATGAAAGGAGCTGGCATCTCACTCTCTTTGAATCTTCTTTATCATGCTAGGATTAACAGGAAAAAGCTAAAAATTTCAGAATTGCACCGTGCAATGTGAAGATATTACTGTTTGTGCATTTACAATATTCATTGATTTTTGCCATTGAAAAACATGTTTTTCATATACCAGAAATGTTTGAAGCTACTGACTGAATGAAAGGAGCTGGCATCTCACTCTCTTTGAATCTTCTTTATCATGCTAGGATTAGCAGGAAAAAGCAAAAAATTTCAGAATTGCACCTTGCAATGTGGAGATATTACTGTTTGTGCATTTACAATATTCATTGATTTTTGCCATTGAAAAACATGTTTTTCATATACCAGAAATGTTTGAAGCTACTGACTGAATGAAAGGAGCTGGCATCTCACTCTCTTTGAATCTTCTTTATCATGCTAGGATTAACAGGAAAAAGCTAAAAATTTCAGAATTGCACCGTGCAATGTGGAGATATTACTGTTTGTGCATTTACAATATTCATTGATTTTTGCCATTGAAAAACATGTTTTTCATATACCAGAAATGTTTGAAGCTACTGACTGAATGAAAGGAGCTGGCATCTCACTCTCTTTGAATCTTCTTTATCATGCTAGGATTAGCAGGAAAAAGCAAAAAATTTCAGAATTGCACCTTGCAATGTGGAGATATTACTGTTTGTGCATTTACAATATTCATTGATTTTTGCCATTGAAAAACATGTTTTTCATATACCAGAAATGTTTGAAGCTACTGACTGAATGAAAGGAGCTGGCATCTCACTCTCTTTGAATCTTCTTTATCATGCTAGGATTAACAGGAAAAAGCAAAAAATTTCAGAATTGCACCTTGCAATGTGGAGATATTACTGTTTGTGCATTTACAATATTCATTGATTTTTGCCATTGAAAAACATGTTTTTCATATACCAGAAATGTTTGAAGCTACTGACTGAATGAAAGGAGCTGGCATCTCACTCTCTTTGAATCTTCTTTATCATGCTAGGATTAACAGGAAAAAGCTAAAAATTTCAGAATTGCACCGTGCAATGTGGAGATATTACTGTTTGTGCATTTACAATATTCATTGATTTTTGCCATTGAAAAACATGTTTTTCATATACCAGAAATGTTTGAAGCTACTGACTGAATGAAAGGAGCTGGCATCTCACTCTCTTTGAATCTTCTTTATCATGCTAGGATTAGCAGGAAAAAGCAAAAAATTTCAGAATTGCACCTTGCAATGTGGAGATATTACTGTTTGTGCATTTACAATATTCATTGATTTTTGCCATTGAAAAACATGTTTTTCATATACCAGAAATGTTTGAAGCTACTGACTGAATGAAAGGAGCTGGCATCTCACTCTCTTTGAATCTTCTTTATCATGCTAGGATTAACAGGAAAAAGCTAAAAATTTCAGAATTGCACCGTGCAATGTGGAGATATTACTGTTTGTGCATTTACAATATTCATTGATTTTTGCCATTGAAAAACATGTTTTTCATATACCAGAAATGTTTGAAGCTACTGACTGAATGAAAGGAGCTGGCATCTCACTCTCTTTGAATCTTCTTTATCATGCTAGGATTAGCAGGAAAAAGCAAAAAATTTCAGAATTGCACCTTGCAATGTGGAGATATTACTGTTTGTGCATTTACAATATTCATTGATTTTTGCCATTGAAAAACATGTTTTTCATATACCAGAAATGTTTGAAGCTACTGACTGAATGAAAGGAGCTGGCATCTCACTCTCTTTGAATCTTCTTTATCATGCTAGGATTAACAGGAAAAAGCAAAAAATTTCAGAATTGCACCTTGCAATGTGGAGATATTACTGTTTGTGCATTTACAATATTCATTGATTTTTGCCATTGAAAAACATGTTTTTCATATACCAGAAATGTTTGAAGCTACTGACTGAATGAAAGGAGCTGGCATCTCACTCTCTTTGAATCTTCTTTATCATGCTAGGATTAACAGGAAAAAGCTAAAAATTTCAGAATTGCACCGTGCAATGTGGAGATATTACTGTTTGTGCATTTACAATATTCATTGATTTTTGCCATTGAAAAACATGTTTTTCATATACCAGAAATGTTTGAAGCTAATGACTGAATGAAAGGAGCTGGCATCTCACTCTCTTTGAATCTTCTTTATCATGCTAGGATTAACAGGAAAAAGCTAAAAATTTCAGAATTGCACCGTGCAATGTGGAGATATTACTGTTTGTGCATTTACAATATTCATTGATTTTTGCCATTGAAAAACATGTTTTTCATATACCAGAAATGTTTGAAGCTACTGACTGAATGAAAGGAGCTGGCATCTCACTCTCTTTGAATCTTCTTTATCATGCTAGAATTAGCAGGAAAAAGCAAAAAATTTCAGAATTGCACCTTGCAATGTGGAGATATTATTGTTTGTGCATTTACAATATTCATTGATTTTTGCCATTGAAAAACATGTTTTTCATATACCAGAAATGTTTGAAGCTACTGACTGAATGAAAGGAGCTGGCATCTCACTCTCTTTGAATCTTCTTTATCATGCTAGGATTAACAGGAAAAAGCAAAAAATTTCAGAATTGCACCGTGCAATGTGGAGATATTACTGTTTGTGCATTTACAATATTCATTGATTTTTGCCATTGAAAAACATGTTTTTCATATACCAGAAATGTTTGAAGCTACTGACTGAATGAAAGGAGCTGGCATCTCACTCTCTTTGAATCTTCTTTATCATGCTAGGATTAGCAGGAAAAAGCAAAAAATTTCAGAATTGCACCTTGCAATGTGGAGATATTACTGTTTGTGCATTTACAATATTCATTGATTTTTGCCATTGAAAAACATGTTTTTCATATACCAGAAATGTTTGAAGCTACTGACTGAATGAAAGGAGCTGGCATCTCACTCTCTTTGAATCTTCTTTATCATGCTAGGATTAACAGGAAAAAGCTAAAAATTTCAGAATTGCACCGTGCAATGTGGAGATATTACTCTTTGTGCATTTACAATATTCATTGATTTTTGCCATTGAAAAACATGTTTTTCATATACCAGAAATGTTTGAAGCTACTGACTGAATGAAAAGAGCTGGCATCTCACTCTCTTTGAATCTTCTTTATCATGCTAGGATTAGCAGGAAAAAGCAAAAAATTTCAGAATTGCACCTTGCAATGTGGAGATATTACTGTTTGTGCATTTACAATATTCATTGATTTTTGCCATTGAAAAACATGTTTTTCATATACCAGAAATGTTTGAAGCTACTGACTGAATGAAAGGAGCTGGCATCTCACTCTCTTTGAATCTTCTTTATCATGCTAGGATTAACAGGAAAAAGCAAAAAATTTCAGAATTGCACCTTGCAATGTGGAGATATTACTGTTTGTGCATTTACAATATTCATTGATTTTTGCCATTGAAAAACATGTTTTTCATATACCAGAAATGTTTGAAGCTACTGACTGAATGAATGGAGCTGGCATCTCACTCTCTTTGAATCTTCTTTATCATGCTAGGATTAACAGGAAAAAGCTAAAAATTTCAGAATTGCACCGTGCAATGTGGAGATATTACTGTTTGTGCATTTACAATATTCATTGATTTTTGCCATTGAAAAACATGTTTTTCATATACCAGAAATGTTTGAAGCTAATGACTGAATGAAAGGAGCTGGCATCTCACTCTCTTTGAATCTTCTTTATCATGCTAGGATTAACAGGAAAAAGCTAAAAATTTCAGAATTGCACCGTGCAATGTGGAGATATTACTGTTTGTGCATTTACAATATTCATTGATTTTTGCCATTGAAAAACATGTTTTTCATATACCAGAAATGTTTGAAGCTACTGACTGAATGAAAGGAGCTGGCATCTCACTCTCTTTGAATCTTCTTTATCATGCTAGGATTAGCAGGAAAAAGCAAAAAATTTCAGAATTGCACCTTGCAATATGGAGATATTACTGTTTGTGCATTTACAATATTCATTGATTTTTGCCATTGAAAAACATGTTTTTCATATACCAGAAATGTTTGAAGCTACTGACTGAATGAAAGGAGCTGGCATCTCACTCTCTTTTAATCTTCTTTATCATGCTAGGATTAACAGGAAAAAGCTAAAAATTTCAGAATTGCACCGTGCAATGTGGAGATATTACTGTTTGTGCATTTACAATATTCATTGATTTTTGCCATTGAAAAACATGTTTTTCATATACCAGAAATGTTTGAAGCTACTGACTGAATGAAAGGAGCTGGCATCTCACTCTCTTTGAATCTTCTTTATCATGCTAGGATTAACAGGAAAAAGCTAAAAATTTCAGAATTGCACCGTGCAATGTGGAGATATTACTGTTTGTGCATTTACAATATTCATTGATTTTTGCCATTGAAAAACATGTTTTTCATATACCAGAAATGTTTGAAGCTACTGACTGAATGAAAGGAGCTGGCATCTCACTCTCTTTGAATCTTCTTTATCATGCTAGGATTAGCAGGAAAAAGCAAAAAATTTCAGAATTGCACCTTGCAATGTGGAGATATTACTGTTTGTGCATTTACAATATTCATTGATTTTTGCCGTTGAAAAACATGTTTTTCATATACCAGAAATGTTTGAAGCTACTGACTGAATGAAAGGAGCTGGCATCTCACTCTCTTTGAATCTTCTTTATCATGCTAGGATTAACAGGAAAAAGCTAAAAATTTCAGAATTGTACCGTGCAATGTAGAGATATTACTGTTTGTGCATTTACAATATTCATTGATTTTTGCCATTGAAAAACATGTTTTTCATATACCAGAAATGTTTGAAGCTACTGACTGAATGAAAGGAGCTGGCATCTCACTCTCTTTGAATCTTCTTTATCATGCTAGGATTAGCAGGAAAAAGCAAAAAATTTCAGAATTGCACCTTGCAATGTGGAGATATTACTGTTTGTGCATTTACAATATTCATTGATTTTTGCCATTGAAAAACATGTTTTTCATATACCAGAAATGTTTGAAGCTACTGACTGAATGAAAGGAGCTGGCATCTCACTCTCTTTGAATCTTCTTTATCATGCTAGGATTAACAGGAAAAAGCAAAAAATTTCAGAATTGCACCTTGCAATGTGGAGATATTACTGTTTGTGCATTTACAATATTCATTGATTTTTGCCATTGAAAAACATGTTTTTCATATACCAGAAATGTTTGAAGCTACTGACTGAATGAAAGGAGCTGGCATCTCACTCTCTTTGAATCTTCTTTATCATGCTAGGATTAACAGGAAAAAGCTAAAAATTTCAGAATTGCACCGTGCAATGTGGAGATATTACTGTTTGTGCATTTACAATATTCATTGATTTTTGCCATTGAAAAACATGTTTTTCATATACCAGAAATGTTTGAAGCTACTGACTGAATGAAAGGAGCTGGCATCTCACTCTCTTTGAATCTTCTTTATCATGCTAGGATTAACAGGAAAAAGCAAAAAATTTCAGAATTGCACCTTGCAATGTGGAGATATTACTGTTTGTGCATTTACAATATTCATTGATTTTTGCCATTGAAAAACATGTTTTTCATATACCAGAAATGTTTGAAGCTACTGACTGAATGAAAGGAGCTGGCATCTCACTCTCTTTGAATCTTCTTTATCATGCTAGGATTAACAGGAAAAAGCTAAAAATTTCAGAATTGCACCGTGCAATGTGGAGATATTACTGTTTGTGCATTTACAATATTCATTGATTTTTGCCATTGAAAAACATGTTTTTCATATACCAGAAATGTTTGAAGCTACTGACTGAATGAAAGGAGCTGGCATCTCACTCTCTTTGAATCTTCTTTATCATGCTAGGATTAACAGGAAAAAGCTAAAAATTTCAGAATTGCACCGTGCAATGTGGAGATATTACTGTTTGTGCATTTACAATATTCATTGATTTTTGCCATTGAAAAACATGTTTTTCATATACCAGAAATGTTTGAAGCTACTGACTGAATGAAAGGAGCTGGCATCTCACTCTCTTTGAATCTTCTTTATCATGCTAGGATTAGCAGGAAAAAGCAAAAAATTTCAGAATTGCACCTTGCAATGTGGAGATATTACTGTTTGTGCATTTACAATATTCATTGATTTTTGCCATTGAAAAACATGTTTTTCATATACCAGAAATGTTTGAAGCTACTGACTGAATGAAAGGAGCTGGCATCTCACTCTCTTTGAATCTTCTTTATCATGCTAGGATTAACAGGAAAAAGCAAAAAATTTCAGAATTGCACCTTGCAATGTGGAGATATTACTGTTTGTGCATTTACAATATTCATTGATTTTTGCCATTGAAAAACATGTTTTTCATATACCAGAAATGTTTGAAGCTACTGACTGAATGAAAGGAGCTGGCATCTCACTCTCTTTGAATCTTCTTTATCATGCTAGGATTAGCAGGAAAAAGCAAAAAATTTCAGAATTGCACCTTGCAATATGGAGATATTACTGTTTGTGCATTTACAATATTCATTGATTTTTGCCATTGAAAAACATGTTTTTCATATACCAGAAATGTTTGAAGCTACTGACTGAATGAAAGGAGCTGGCATCTCACTCTCTTTGAATCTTCTTTATCATGCTAGGATTAACAGGAAAAAGCTAAAAATTTCAGAATTGCACCGTGCAATGTGGAGATATTACTGTTTGTGCATTTACAATATTCATTGATTTTTGCCATTGAAAAACATGTTTTTCATATACCAGAAATGTTTGAAGCTACTGACTGAATGAAAGGAGCTGGCATCTCACTCTCTTTGAATCTTCTTTATCATGCTAGGATTAACAGGAAAAAGCTAAAAATTTCAGAATTGCACCGTGCAATGTGGAGATATTACTGTTTGTGCATTTACAATATTCATTGATTTTTGCCATTGAAAAACATGTTTTTCATATACCAGAAATGTTTGAAGCTACTGACTGAATGAAAGGAGCTGGCATCTCACTCTCTTTGAATCTTCTTTATCATGCTAGGATTAGCAGGAAAAAGCAAAAAATTTCAGAATTGCACCTTGCAATGTGGAGATATTACTGTTTGTGCATTTACAATATTCATTGATTTTTGCCATTGAAAAACATGTTTTTCATATACCAGAAATGTTTGAAGCTACTGACTGAATGAAAGGAGCTGGCATCTCACTCTCTTTGAATCTTCTTTATCATGCTAGGATTAGCAGGAAAAAGCAAAAAATTTCAGAATTGCACCTTGCAATGTGGAGATATTACTGTTTGTGCATTTACAATATTCATTGATTTTTGCCATTGAAAAACATGTTTTTCATATACCAGAAATGTTTGAAGCTACTGACTGAATGAAAGGAGCTGGCATCTCACTCTCTTTGAATCTTCTTTATCATGCTAGGATTAACAGGAAAAAGCAAAAAATTTCAGAATTGCACCTTGCAATGTGGAGATATTACTGTTTGTGCATTTACAATATTCATTGATTTTTGCCATTGAAAAACATGTTTTTCATATACCAGAATGTTTGAAGCTACTGACTGAATGAAAGGAGCTGGCATCTCACTCTCTTTGAATCTTCTTTATCATGCTAGGATTAACAGGAAAAAGCTAAAAATTTCAGAATTGCACCGTGCAATGTGGAGATATTACTGTTTGTGCATTTACAATATTCATTGATTTTTGCCATTGAAAAACATGTTTTTCATATACCAGAAATGTTTGAAGCTACTGACTGAATGAAAGGAGCTGGCATCTCACTCTCTTTGAATCTTCTTTATCATGCTAGGATTAACAGGAAAAAGCAAAAAATTTCAGAATTGCACCTTGCAATGTGGAGATATTACTGTTTGTGCATTTACAATATTCATTGATTTTTGCCATTGAAAAACATGTTTTTCATATACCAGAAATGTTTGAAGCTACTGACTGAATGAAAGGAGCTGGCATCTCACTCTCTTTGAATCTTCTTTATCATGCTAGGATTAACAGGAAAAAGCTAAAAATTTCAGAATTGCACCGTGCAATGTGGAGATATTACTGTTTGTGCATTTACAATATTCATTGATTTTTGCCATTGAAAAACATGTTTTTCATATACCAGAAATGTTTGAAGCTACTGACTGAATGAAAGGAGCTGGCATCTCACTCTCTTTGAATCTTCTTTATCATGCTAGGATTAACAGGAAAAAGCTAAAAATTTCAGAATTGCACCGTGCAATGTGGAGATCTTACTGTTTGTGCATTTACAATATTCATTGATTTTTGCCATTGAAAAACATGTTTTTCATATACCAGAAATGTTTGAAGCTACTGACTGAATGAAAGGAGCTGGCATCTCACTCTCTTTGAATCTTCTTTATCATGCTAGGATTAGCAGGAAAAAGCAAAAAATTTCAGAATTGCACCTTGCAATGTGGAGATATTACTGTTTGTGCATTTACAATATTCATTGATTTTTGCCATTGAAAAACATGTTTTTCATATACCAGAAATGTTTGAAGCTACTGACTGAATGAAAGGAGCTGGCATCTCACTCTCTTTGAATCTTCTTTATCATGCTAGGATTAACAGGAAAAAGCAAAAAATTTCAGAATTGCACCTTGCAATGTGGAGATATTACTGTTTGTGCATTTACAATATTCATTGATTTTTGCCATTGAAAAACATGTTTTTCATATACCAGAAATGTTTGAAGCTACTGACTGAATGAAAGGAGCTGGCATCTCACTCTCTTTGAATCTTCTTTATCATGCTAGGATTAACAGGAAAAAGCTAAAAATTTCAGAATTGCACCGTGCAATGTGGAGATATTACTGTTTGTGCATTTACAATATTCATTGATTTTTGCCATTGAAAAACATGTTTTTCATATACCAGAAATGTTTGAAGCTACTGACTGAATGAAAGGAGCTGGCATCTCACTCTCTTTGAATCTTCTTTATCATGCTAGGATTAGCAGGAAAAAGCAAAAAATTTCAGAATTGCACCTTGCAATGTGGAGATATTACTGTTTGTGCATTTACAATATTCATTGATTTTTGCCATTGAAAAACATGTTTTTCATATACCAGAAATGTTTGAAGCTACTGACTGAATGAAAGGAGCTGGCATCTCACTCTCTTTGAATCTTCTTTATCATGCTAGGATTAACAGGAAAAAGCAAAAAATTTCAGAATTGCACCTTGCAATGTGGAGATATTACTGTTTGTGCATTTACAATATTCATTGATTTTTGCCATTGAAAAACATGTTTTTCATATACCAGAAATGTTTGAAGCTACTGACTGAATGAAAGGAGCTGGCATCTCACTCTCTTTGAATCTTCTTTATCATGCTAGGATTAACAGGAAAAAGCAAAAAATTTCAGAATTGCACCGTGCAATGTGGAGATATTACTGTTTGTGCATTTACAATATTCATTGATTTTTGCCATTGAAAAACATGTTTTTCATATACCAGAAATGTTTGAAGCTACTGACTGAATGAAAGGAGCTGGCATCTCACTCTCTTTGAATCTTCTTTATCATGCTAGGATTAGCAGGAAAAAGCAAAAAATTTCAGAATTGCACCTTGCAATGTGGAGATATTACTGTTTGTGCATTTACAATATTCATTGATTTTTGCCATTGAAAAACATGTTTTTCATATACCAGAAATGTTTGAAGCTACTGACTGAATGAAAGGAGCTGGCATCTCACTCTCTTTGAATCTTCTTTATCATGCTAGGATTAACAGGAAAAAGCTAAAAATTTCAGAATTGCACCGTGCAATGTGGAGATATTACTGTTTGTGCATTTACAATATTCATTGATTTTTGCCATTGAAAAACATGTTTTTCATATACCAGAAATGTTTGAAGCTACTGACTGAATGAAAGGAGCTGGCATCTCACTCTCTTTGAATCTTCTTTATCATGCTAGGATTAACAGGAAAAAGCTAAAAATTTCAGAATTGCACCGTGCAATGTGGAGATATTACTGTTTGTGCATTTACAATATTCATTGATTTTTGCCATTGAAAAACATGTTTTTCATATACCAGAAATGTTTAAAGCTACTGACTGAATGAAAGGAGCTGGCATCTCACTCTCTTTGAATCTTCTTTATCATGCTAGGATTAACAGGAAAAAGCAAAAAATTTCAGAATTGCATCTTGCAATGTGGAGATATTACTGTTTGTGCATTTACAATATTCATTGATTTTTGCCATTGAAAAACATGTTTTTCATATACCAGAAATGTTTGAAGCTACTGACTGAATGAAAGGAGCTGGCATCTCACTCTCTTTGAATCTTCTTTATCATGCTAGGATTAACAGGAAAAAGCTAAAAATTTTAGAATTGCACCGTGCAATGTGGAGATATTACTGTTTGTGCATTTACAATATTCATTGATTTTTGCCATTGAAAAACATGTTTTTCATATACCAGAAATGTTTGAAGCTAATGACTGAATGAAAGGAGCTGGCATCTCACTCTCTTTGAATCTTCTTTATCATGCTAGGATTAACAGGAAAAAGCTAAAAATTTCAGAATTGCACCGTGCAATGTGGAGATATTACTGTTTGTGCATTTACAATATTCATTGATTTTTGCCATTGAAAAACATGTTTTTCATATACCAGAAATGTTTGAAGCTACTGACTGAATGAAAGGAGCTGGCATCTCACTCTCTTTGAATCTTCTTTATCATGCTAGGATTAGCAGGAAAAAGCAAAAAATTTCAGAATTGCACCTTGCAATGTGGAGATATTACTGTTTGTGCATTTACAATATTCATTGATTTTTGCCATTGAAAAACATGTTTTTCATATACCAGAAATGTTTGAAGCTACTGACTGAATGAAAGGAGCTGGCATCTCACTCTCTTTGAATCTTCTTTATCATGCTAGGATTAACAGGAAAAAGCTAAAAATTTCAGAATTGCACCGTGCAATGTGGAGATATTACTGTTTGTGCATTTACAATATTCATTGATTTTTGCCATTGAAAAACATGTTTTCATATACCAGAAATGTTTGAAGCTACTGACTGAATGAAAGGAGCTGGCATCTCACTCTCTTTGAATCTTCTTTATCATGCTAGGATTAGCAGGAAAAAGCAAAAAATTTCAGAATTGCACCTTGCAATGTGGAGATATTACTGTTTGTGCATTTACAATATTCATTGATTTTTGCCATTGAAAAACATGTTTTTCATATACCAGAAATGTTTGAAGCTACTGACTGAATGAAAGGAGCTGGCATCTCACTCTCTTTGAATCTTCTTTATCATGCTAGGATTAACAGGAAAAAGCAAAAAATTTCAGAATTGCACCTTGCAATGTGGAGATATTACTGTTTGTGCATTTACAATATTCATTGATTTTTGCCATTGAAAAACATGTTTTTCATATACCAGAAATGTTTGAAGCTACTGACTGAATGAAAGGAGCTGGCATCTCACTCTCTTTGAATCTTCTTTATCATGCTAGGATTAACAGGAAAAAGCTAAAAATTTCAGAATTGCACCGTGCAATGTGGAGATATTACTGTTTGTGCATTTACAATATTCATTGATTTTTGCCATTGAAAAACATGTTTTTCATATACCAGAAATGTTTGAAGCTACTGACTGAATGAAAGGAGCTGGCATCTCACTCTCTTTGAATCTTCTTTATCATGCTAGGATTAGCAGGAAAAAGCAAAAAATTTCAGAATTGCACCTTGCAATGTGGAGATATTACTGTTTGTGCATTTACAATATTCATTGATTTTTGCCATTGAAAAACATGTTTTTCATATACCAGAAATGTTTGAAGCTACTGACTGAATGAAAGGAGCTGGCATCTCACTCTCTTTGAATCTTCTTTATCATGTTAGGATTAACAGGAAAAAGCTAAAAATTTCAGAATTGCACCGTGCAATGTGGAGATATTACTGTTTGTGCATTTACAATATTCATTGATTTTTGCCATTGAAAAACATGTTTTTCATATACCAGAAATGTTTGAAGCTACTGACTGAATGAAAGGAGCTGGCATCTCACTCTCTTTGAATCTTCTTTATCATGCTAGGATTAGCAGGAAAAAGCAAAAAATTTCAGAATTGCACCTTGCAATGTGGAGATATTACTGTTTGTGCATTTACAATATTCATTGATTTTTGCCATTGAAAAACATGTTTTTCATATACCAGAAATGTTTGAAGCTACTGACTGAATGAAAGGAGCTGGCATCTCACTCTCTTTGAATCTTCTTTATCATGCTAGGATTAACAGGAAAAAGCAAAAAATTTCAGAATTGCACCTTGCAATGTGGAGATATTACTGTTTGTGCATTTACAATATTCATTGATTTTTGCCATTGAAAAACATGTTTTTCATATACCAGAAATGTTTGAAGCTACTGACTGAATGAAAGGAGCTGGCATCTCACTCTCTTTGAATCTTCTTTATCATGCTAGGATTAACAGGAAAAAGCTAAAAATTTCAGAATTGCACCTTGCAATGTGGAGATATTACTGTTTGTGCATTTACAATATTCATTGATTTTTGCCATTGAAAAACATGTTTTTCATATACCAGAAATGTTTGAAGCTACTGACTGAATGAAAGGAGCTGGCATCTCACTCTCTTTGAATCTTCTTTATCATGCTAGGATTAACAGGAAAAAGCTAAAAATTTCAGAATTGCACCGTGCAATGTGGAGATATTACTGTTTGTGCATTTACAATATTCATTGATTTTTGCCATTGAAAAACATGTTTTTCATATACCAGAAATGTTTGAAGCTACTGACTGAATGAAAGGAGCTGGCATCTCACTCTCTTTGAATCTTCTTTATCATGCTAGGATTAGCAGGAAAAAGCAAAAAATTTCAGAATTGCACCTTGCAATGTGGAGATATTACTGTTTGTGCATTTACAATATTCATTGATTTTTGCCATTGAAAAACATGTTTTTCATATACCAGAAATGTTTGAAGCTACTGACTGAATGAAAGGAGCTGGCATCTCACTCTCTTTGAATCTTCTTTATCATGCTAGGATTAACAGGAAAAAGCTAAAAATTTCAGAATTGCACCGTGCAATGTGGAGATATTACTGTTTGTGCATTTACAATATTCATTGATTTTTGCCATTGAAAAACATGTTTTTCATATACCAGAAATGTTTGAAGCTACTGACTGAATGAAAGGAGCTGGCATCTCACTCTCTTTGAATCTTCTTTATCATGCTAGGATTAACAGGAAAAAGCTAAAACTTTCAGAATTGCACCGTGCAATGTGGAGATATTACTGTTTGTGCATTTACAATATTCATTGATTTTTGCCATTGAAAAACATGTTTTTCATATACCAGAAATGTTTAAAGCTACTGACTGAATGAAAGGAGCTGGCATCTCACTCTCTTTGAATCTTCTTTATCATGCTAGGATTAACAGGAAAAAGCAAAAAATTTCAGAATTGCATCTTGCAATGTGGAGATATTACGGTTTGTGCATTTACAATAGTCATTGATTTTTGCCATTGAAAAACATGTTTTTCATATACCAGAAATGTTTGAAGCTACTGACTGAATGAAAGGAGCTGGCATCTCACTCTCTTTGAATCTTCTTTATCATGCTAGGATTCACAGGAAAAAGCTAAAAATTTTAGAATTGCACTGTGCAATGTGGAGATATTACTGTTTGTGCATTTACAATATTCATTGATTTTTGCCATTGAAAAACATGTTTTTCATATACCAGAAATGTTTGAAGCTAATGACTGAATGAAAGGAGCTGGCATCTCACTCTCTTTGAATCTTCTTTATCATGCTAGGATTAACAGGAAAAAGCTAAAAATTTCAGAATTGCACCGTGCAATGTGGAGATATTACTGTTTGTGCATTTACAATATTCATTGATTTTTGCCATTGAAAAACATGTTTTTCATATACCAGAAATGTTTGAAGCTACTGACTGAATGAAAGGAGCTGGCATCTCACTCTCTTTGAATCTTCTTTATCATGCTAGGATTAGCAGGAAAAAGCAAAAAATTTCAGAATTGCACCTTGCAATGTGGAGATATTACTGTTTGTGCATTTACAATATTCATTGATTTTTGCCATTGAAAAACATGTTTTTCATATACCAGAAATGTTTGAAGCTACTGACTGAATGAAAGGAGCTGGCATCTCACTCTCTTTGAATCTTCTTTATCATGCTAGGATTAACAGGAAAAAGCTAAAAATTTCAGAATTGCACCGTGCAATGTGGAGATATTACTGTTTGTGCATTTACAATATTCATTGATTTTTGCCATTGAAAAACATGTTTTTCATATACCAGAAATGTTTGAAGCTACTGACTGAATGAAAGGAGCTGGCATCTCACTCTCTTTGAATCTTCTTTATCATGCTAGGATTAGCAGGAAAAAGCAAAAAATTTCAGAATTGCACCTTGCAATGTGGAGATATTACTGTTTGTGCATTTACAATATTCATTGATTTTTGCCATTGAAAAACATGTTTTTCATATACCAGAAATGTTTGAAGCTACTGACTGAATGAAAGGAGCTGGCATCTCACTCTCTTTGAATCTTCTTTATCATGCTAGGATTAACAGGAAAAAGCAAAAAATTTCAGAATTGCACCTTGCAATGTGGAGATATTACTGTTTGTGCATTTACAATATTCATTGATTTTTGCCATTGAAAAACATGTTTTTCATATACCAGAAATGTTTGAAGCTACTGACTGAATGAAAGGAGCTGGCATCTCACTCTCTTTGAATCTTCTTTATCATGCTAGGATTAACAGGAAAAAGCTAAAAATTTCAGAATTGCACCGTGCAATGTGGAGATATTACTGTTTGTGCATTTACAATATTCATTGATTTTTGCCATTGAAAAACATGTTTTTCATATACCAGAAATGTTTGAAGCTACTGACTGAATGAAAGGAGCTGGCATCTCACTCTCTTTGAATCTTCTTTATCATGCTAGGATTAGCAGGAAAAAGCAAAAAATTTCAGAATTGCACCTTGCAATGTGGAGATATTACTGTTTGTGCATTTACAATATTCATTGATTTTTGCCATTGAAAAACATGTTTTTCATATACCAGAAATGTTTGAAGCTACTGACTGAATGAAAGGAGCTGGCATCTCACTCTCTTTGAATCTTCTTTATCATGTTAGGATTAACAGGAAAAAGCTAAAAATTTCAGAATTGCACCGTGCAATGTGGAGATATTACTGTTTGTGCATTTACAATATTCATTGATTTTTGCCATTGAAAAACATGTTTTTCATATACCAGAAATGTTTGAAGCTACTGACTGAATGAAAGGAGCTGGCATCTCACTCTCTTTGAATCTTCTTTATCATGCTAGGATTAGCAGGAAAAAGCAAAAAATTTCAGAATTGCACCTTGCAATGTGGAGATATTACTGTTTGTGCATTTACAATATTCATTGATTTTTGCCATTGAAAAACATGTTTTTCATATACCAGAAATGTTTGAAGCTACTGACTGAATGAAAGGAGCTGGCATCTCACTCTCTTTGAATCTTCTTTATCATGCTAGGATTAACAGGAAAAAGCAAAAAATTTCAGAATTGCACCTTGCAATGTGGAGATATTACTGTTTGTGCATTTACAATATTCATTGATTTTTGCCATTGAAAAACATGTTTTTCATATACCAGAAATGTTTGAAGCTACTGACTGAATGAAAGGAGCTGGCATCTCACTCTCTTTGAATCTTCTTTATCATGCTAGGATTAACAGGAAAAAGCTAAAAATTTCAGAATTGCACCTTGCAATGTGGAGATATTACTGTTTGTGCATTTACAATATTCATTGATTTTTGCCATTGAAAAACATGTTTTTCATATACCAGAAATGTTTGAAGCTACTGACTGAATGAAAGGAGCTGGCATCTCACTCTCTTTGAATCTTCTTTATCATGCTAGGATTAACAGGAAAAAGCTAAAAATTTCAGAATTGCACCGTGCAATGTGGAGATATTACTGTTTGTGCATTTACAATATTCATTGATTTTTGCCATTGAAAAACATGTTTTTCATATACCTGAAATGTTTGAAGCTAATGACTGAATGAAAGGAGCTGGCATCTCACTCTCTTTGAATCTTCTTTATCATGCTAGGATTAACAGGAAAAAGCTAAAAATTTCAGAATTGCACCGTGCAATGTGGAGATATTACTGTTTGTGCATTTACAATATTCATTGATTTTTGCCATTGAAAAACATGTTTTTCATATACCAGAAATGTTTGAAGCTACTGACTGAATGAAAGGAGCTGGCATCTCACTCTCTTTGAATCTTCTTTATCATGCTAGGATTAGCAGGAAAAAGCAAAAAATTTCAGAATTGCACCTTGCAATATGGAGATATTACTGTTTGTGCATTTACAATATTCATTGATTTTTGCCATTGAAAAACATGTTTTTCATATACCAGAAATGTTTGAAGCTACTGACTGAATGAAAGGAGCTGGCATCTCACTCTCTTTTAATCTTCTTTATCATGCTAGGATTAACAGGAAAAAGCTAAAAATTTCAGAATTGCACCGTGCAATGTGGAGATATTACTGTTTGTGCATTTACAATATTCATTGATTTTTGCCATTGAAAAACATGTTTTTCATATACCAGAAATGTTTGAAGCTACTGACTGAATGAAAGGAGCTGGCATCTCACTCTCTTTGAATCTTCTTTATCATGCTAGGATTAACAGGAAAAAGCTAAAAATTTCAGAATTGCACCGTGCAATGTGGAGATATTACTGTTTGTGCATTTACAATATTCATTGATTTTTGCCATTGAAAAACATGTTTTTCATATACCAGAAATGTTTGAAGCTACTGACTGAATGAAAGGAGCTGGCATCTCACTCTCTTTGAATCTTCTTTATCATGCTAGGATTAGCAGGAAAAAGCAAAAAATTTCAGAATTGCACCTTGCAATGTGGAGATATTACTGTTTGTGCATTTACAATATTCATTGATTTTTGCCATTGAAAAACATGTTTTTCATATACCAGAAATGTTTGAAGCTACTGACTGAATGAAAGGAGCTGGCATCTCACTCTCTTTGAATCTTCTTTATCATGCTAGGATTAACAGGAAAAAGCTAAAAATTTCAGAATTGTACCGTGCAATGTAGAGATATTACTGTTTGTGCATTTACAATATTCATTGATTTTTGCCATTGAAAAACATGTTTTTCATATACCAGAAATGTTTGAAGCTACTGACTGAATGAAAGGAGCTGGCATCTCACTCTCTTTGAATCTTCTTTATCATGCTAGGATTAGCAGGAAAAAGCAAAAAATTTCAGAATTGCACCTTGCAATGTGGAGATATTACTGTTTGTGCATTTACAATATTCATTGATTTTTGCCATTGAAAAACATGTTTTTCATATACCAGAAATGTTTGAAGCTACTGACTGAATGAAAGGAGCTGGCATCTCACTCTCTTTGAATCTTCTTTATCATGCTAGGATTAACAGGAAAAAGCAAAAAATTTCAGAATTGCACCTTGCAATGTGGAGATATTACTGTTTGTGCATTTACAATATTCATTGATTTTTGCCATTGAAAAACATGTTTTTCATATACCAGAAATGTTTGAAGCTACTGACTGAATGAAAGGAGCTGGCATCTCACTCTCTTTGAATCTTCTTTATCATGCTAGGATTAACAGGAAAAAGCTAAAAATTTCAGAATTGCACCGTGCAATGTGGAGATATTACTGTTTGTGCATTTACAATATTCATTGATTTTTGCCATTGAAAAACATGTTTTTCATATACCAGAAATGTTTGAAGCTACTGACTGAATGAAAGGAGCTGGCATCTCACTCTCTTTGA
Source organism: Phyllobates terribilis (assembly GCF_046119375.1). Lineage (NCBI taxonomy): Eukaryota > Metazoa > Chordata > Amphibia > Anura > Dendrobatidae > Phyllobates > Phyllobates terribilis. The sequence goes on from NW_027370800.1 coordinate 22,586, forward strand.
ATCTTCTTTATCATGCTAGGATTAACAGGAAAAAGCAAAAAATTTCAGAATTGCACCTTGCAATGTGGAGATATTACTGTTTGTGCATTTACAATATTCATTGATTTTTGCCATTGAAAAACATGTTTTTCATATACCAGAAATGTTTGAAGCTACTGACTGAATGAAAGGAGCTGGCATCTCACTCTCTTTGAATCTTCTTTATCATGCTAGGATTAACAGGAAAAAGCTAAAAATTTCAGAATTGCACCGTGCAATGTGGAGATATTACTGTTTGTGCATTTACAATATTCATTGATTTTTGCCATTGAAAAACATGTTTTTCATATACCAGAAATGTTTGAAGCTACTGACTGAATGAAAGGAGCTGGCATCTCACTCTCTTTGAATCTTCTTTATCATGCTAGGATTAACAGGAAAAAGCTAAAAATTTCAGAATTGCACCGTGCAATGTGGAGATATTACTGTTTGTGCATTTACAATATTCATTGATTTTTGCCATTGAAAAACATGTTTTTCATATACCAGAAATGTTTGAAGCTACTGACTGAATGAAAGGAGCTGGCATCTCACTCTCTTTGAATCTTCTTTATCATGCTAGGATTAGCAGGAAAAAGCAAAAAATTTCAGAATTGCACCTTGCAATGTGGAGATATTACTGTTTGTGCATTTACAATATTCATTGATTTTTGCCATTGAAAAACATGTTTTTCATATACCAGAAATGTTTGAAGCTACTGACTGAATGAAAGGAGCTGGCATCTCACTCTCTTTGAATCTTCTTTATCATGCTAGGATTAACAGGAAAAAGCAAAAAATTTCAGAATTGCACCTTGCAATGTGGAGATATTACTGTTTGTGCATTTACAATATTCATTGATTTTTGCCATTGAAAAACATGTTTTTCATATACCAGAAATGTTTGAAGCTACTGACTGAATGAAAGGAGCTGGCATCTCACTCTCTTTGAATCTTCTTTATCATGCTAGGATTAGCAGGAAAAAGCAAAAAATTTCAGAATTGCACCTTGCAATATGGAGATATTACTGTTTGTGCATTTACAATATTCATTGATTTTTGCCATTGAAAAACATGTTTTTCATATACCAGAAATGTTTGAAGCTACTGACTGAATGAAAGGAGCTGGCATCTCACTCTCTTTGAATCTTCTTTATCATGCTAGGATTAGCAGGAAAAAGCAAAAAATTTCAGAATTGCACCTTGCAATGTGGAGATATTACTGTTTGTGCATTTACAATATTCATTGATTTTTGCCATTGAAAAACATGTTTTTCATATACCAGAAATGTTTGAAGCTACTGACTGAATGAAAGGAGCTGGCATCTCACTCTCTTTGAATCTTCTTTATCATGCTAGGATTAACAGGAAAAAGCTAAAAATTTCAGAATTGCACCGTGCAATGTGGAGATATTACTGTTTGTGCATTTACAATATTCATTGATTTTTGCCATTGAAAAACATGTTTTTCATATACCAGAAATGTTTGAAGCTACTGACTGAATGAAAGGAGCTGGCATCTCACTCTCTTTGAATCTTCTTTATCATGCTAGGATTAGCAGGAAAAAGCAAAAAATTTCAGAATTGCACCTTGCAATGTGGAGATATTACTGTTTGTGCATTTACAATATTCATTGATTTTTGCCATTGAAAAACATGTTTTTCATATACCAGAAATGTTTGAAGCTACTGACTGAATGAAAGGAGCTGGCATCTCACTCTCTTTGAATCTTCTTTATCATGCTAGGATTAACAGGAAAAAGCAAAAAATTTCAGAATTGCACCTTGCAATGTGGAGATATTACTGTTTGTGCATTTACAATATTCATTGATTTTTGCCATTGAAAAACATGTTTTTCATATACCAGAAATGTTTGAAGCTACTGACTGAATGAAAGGAGCTGGCATCTCACTCTCTTTGAATCTTCTTTATCATGCTAGGATTAACAGGAAAAAGCTAAAAATTTCAGAATTGCACCGTGCAATGTGGAGATATTACTGTTTGTGCATTTACAATATTCATTGATTTTTGCCATTGAAAAACATGTTTTTCATATACCAGAAATGTTTGAAGCTACTGACTGAATGAAAGGAGCTGGCATCTCACTCTCTTTGAATCTTCTTTATCATGCTAGGATTAACAGGAAAAAGCAAAAAATTTCAGAATTGCACCTTGCAATGTGGAGATATTACTGTTTGTGCATTTACAATATTCATTGATTTTTGCCATTGAAAAACATGTTTTTCATATACCAGAAATGTTTGAAGCTACTGACTGAATGAAAGGAGCTGGCATCTCACTCTCTTTGAATCTTCTTTATCATGCTAGGATTAACAGGAAAAAGCTAAAAATTTCAGAATTGCACCGTGCAATGTGGAGATATTACTGTTTGTGCATTTACAATATTCATTGATTTTTGCCATTGAAAAACATGTTTTTCATATACCAGAAATGTTTGAAGCTACTGACTGAATGAAAGGAGCTGGCATCTCACTCTCTTTGAATCTTCTTTATCATGCTAGGATTAACAGGAAAAAGCTAAAAATTTCAGAATTGCACCGTGCAATGTGGAGATATTACTGTTTGTGCATTTACAATATTCATTGATTTTTGCCATTGAAAAACATGTTTTTCATATACCAGAAATGTTTGAAGCTACTGACTGAATGAAAGGAGCTGGCATCTCACTCTCTTTGAATCTTCTTTATCATGCTAGGATTAGCAGGAAAAAGCAAAAAATTTCAGAATTGCACCTTGCAATGTGGAGATATTACTGTTTGTGCATTTACAATATTCATTGATTTTTGCCATTGAAAAACATGTTTTTCATATACCAGAAATGTTTGAAGCTACTGACTGAATGAAAGGAGCTGGCATCTCACTCTCTTTGAATCTTCTTTATCATGCTAGGATTAACAGGAAAAAGCAAAAAATTTCAGAATTGCACCTTGCAATGTGGAGATATTACTGTTTGTGCATTTACAATATTCATTGATTTTTGCCATTGAAAAACATGTTTTTCATATACCAGAAATGTTTGAAGCTACTGACTGAATGAAAGGAGCTGGCATCTCACTCTCTTTGAATCTTCTTTATCATGCTAGGATTAACAGGAAAAAGCTAAAAATTTCAGAATTGCACCGTGCAATGTGGAGATATTACTGTTTGTGCATTTACAATATTCATTGATTTTTGCCATTGAAAAACATGTTTTTCATATACCAGAAATGTTTGAAGCTACTGACTGAATGAAAGGAGCTGGCATCTCACTCTCTTTGAATCTTCTTTATCATGCTAGGATTAGCAGGAAAAAGCAAAAAATTTCAGAATTGCACCTTGCAATGTGGAGATATTACTGTTTGTGCATTTACAATATTCATTGATTTTTGCCATTGAAAAACATGTTTTTCATATACCAGAAATGTTTGAAGCTACTGACTGAATGAAAGGAGCTGGCATCTCACTCTCTTTGAATCTTCTTTATCATGCTAGGATTAACAGGAAAAAGCTAAAAATTTCAGAATTGCACCGTGCAATGTGGAGATATTACTGTTTGTGCATTTACAATATTCATTGATTTTTGCCATTGAAAAACATGTTTTTCATATACCAGAAATGTTTGAAGCTACTGACTGAATGAAAGGAGCTGGCATCTCACTCTCTTTGAATCTTCTTTATCATGCTAGGATTAGCAGGAAAAAGCAAAAAATTTCAGAATTGCACCTTGCAATGTGGAGATATTACTGTTTGTGCATTTACAATATTCATTGATTTTTGCCATTGAAAAACATGTTTTTCATATACCAGAAATGTTTGAAGCTACTGACTGAATGAAAGGAGCTGGCATCTCACTCTCTTTGAATCTTCTTTATCATGCTAGGATTAACAGGAAAAAGCTAAAAATTTCAGAATTGCACCGTGCAATGTGGAGATATTACTGTTTGTGCATTTACAATATTCATTGATTTTTGCCATTGAAAAACATGTTTTTCATATACCAGAAATGTTTGAAGCTACTGACTGAATGAAAGGAGCTGGCATCTCACTCTCTTTGAATCTTCTTTATCATGCTAGGATTAGCAGGAAAAAGCAAAAAATTTCAGAATTGCACCTTGCAATGTGGAGATATTACTGTTTGTGCATTTACAATATTCATTGATTTTTGCCATTGAAAAACATGTTTTTCATATACCAGAAATGTTTGAAGCTACTGACTGAATGAAAGGAGCTGGCATCTCACTCTCTTTGAATCTTCTTTATCATGCTAGGATTAACAGGAAAAAGCTAAAAATTTCAGAATTGCACCGTGCAATGTGGAGATATTACTGTTTGTGCATTTACAATATTCATTGATTTTTGCCATTGAAAAACATGTTTTTCATATACCAGAAATGTTTGAAGCTACTGACTGAATGAAAGGAGCTGGCATCTCACTCTCTTTGAATCTTCTTTATCATGCTAGGATTAACAGGAAAAAGCTAAAAATTTCAGAATTGCACCGTGCAATGTGGAGATATTACTGTTTGTGCATTTACAATATTCATTGATTTTTGCCATTTAAAAACATGTTTTTCATATACCAGAAATGTTTAAAGCTACTGACTGAATGAAAGGAGCTGGCATCTCACTCTCTTTGAATCTTCTTTATCATGCTAGGATTAACAGGAAAAAGCAAAAAATTTCAGAATTGCATCTTGCAATGTGGAGATATTACTGTTTGTGCATTTACAATATTCATTGATTTTTGCCATTGAAAAACATGTTTTTCATATACCAGAAATGTTTGAAGCTACTGACTGAATGAAAGGAGCTGGCATCTCACTCTCTTTGAATCTTCTTTATCATGCTAGGATTAACAGGAAAAAGCTAAAAATTTTAGAATTGCACCGTGCAATGTGGAGATATTACTGTTTGTGCATTTACAATATTCATTGATTTTTGCCATTGAAAAACATGTTTTTCATATACCAGAAATGTTTGAAGCTAATGACTGAATGAAAGGAGCTGGCATCTCACTCTCTTTGAATCTTCTTTATCATGCTAGGATTAACAGGAAAAAGCTAAAAATTTCAGAATTGCACCGTGCAATGTGGAGATATTACTGTTTGTGCATTTACAATATTCATTGATTTTTGCCATTGAAAAACATGTTTTTCATATACCAGAAATGTTTGAAGCTACTGACTGAATGAAAGGAGCTGGCATCTCACTCTCTTTGAATCTTCTTTATCATGCTAGGATTAGCAGGAAAAAGCAAAAAATTTCAGAATTGCACCTTGCAATGTGGAGATATTACTGTTTGTGCATTTACAATATTCATTGATTTTTGCCATTGAAAAACATGTTTTTCATATACCAGAAATGTTTGAAGCTACTGACTGAATGAAAGGAGCTGGCATCTCACTCTCTTTGAATCTTCTTTATCATGCTAGGATTAACCAGGCAAAAAGCTAAAAATTTCAGAATTGCACCGTGCAATGTGGAGATATTACTGTTTGTGCATTTACAATATTCATTGATTTTTGCCATTGAAAAACATGTTTTTCATATACCAGAAATGTTTGAAGCTACTGACTGAATGAAAGGAGCTGGCATCTCACTCTCTTTGAATCTTCTTTATCATGCTAGGATTAGCAGGAAAAAGCAAAAAATTTCAGAATTGCACCTTGCAATGTGGAGATATTACTGTTTGTGCATTTACAATATTCATTGATTTTTGCCATTGAAAAACATGTTTTTCATATACCAGAAATGTTTGAAGCTACTGACTGAATGAAAGGAGCTGGCATCTCACTCTCTTTGAATCTTCTTTATCATGCTAGGATTAACAGGAAAAAGCAAAAAATTTCAGAATTGCACCTTGCAATGTGGAGATATTACTGTTTGTGCATTTACAATATTCATTGATTTTTGCCATTGAAAAACATGTTTTTCATATACCAGAAATGTTTGAAGCTACTGACTGAATGAAAGGAGCTGGCATCTCACTCTCTTTGAATCTTCTTTATCATGCTAGGATTAACAGGAAAAAGCTAAAAATTTCAGAATTGCACCGTGCAATGTGGAGATATTACTGTTTGTGCATTTACAATATTCATTGATTTTTGCCATTGAAAAACATGTTTTTCATATACCAGAAATGTTTGAAGCTACTGACTGAATGAAAGGAGCTGGCATCTCACTCTCTTTGAATCTTCTTTATCATGCTAGGATTAGCAGGAAAAAGCAAAAAATTTCAGAATTGCACCTTGCAATGTGGAGATATTACTGTTTGTGCATTTACAATATTCATTGATTTTTGCCATTGAAAAACATGTTTTTCATATACCAGAAATGTTTGAAGCTACTGACTGAATGAAAGGAGCTGGCATCTCACTCTCTTTGAATCTTCTTTATCATGTTAGGATTAACAGGAAAAAGCTAAAAATTTCAGAATTGCACCGTGCAATGTGGAGATATTACTGTTTGTGCATTTACAATATTCATTGATTTTTGCCATTGAAAAACATGTTTTTCATATACCAGAAATGTTTGAAGCTACTGACTGAATGAAAGGAGCTGGCATCTCACTCTCTTTGAATCTTCTTTATCATGCTAGGATTAGCAGGAAAAAGCAAAAAATTTCAGAATTGCACCTTGCAATGTGGAGATATTACTGTTTGTGCATTTACAATATTCATTGATTTTTGCCATTGAAAAACATGTTTTTCATATACCAGAAATGTTTGAAGCTACTGACTGAATGAAAGGAGCTGGCATCTCACTCTCTTTGAATCTTCTTTATCATGCTAGGATTAACAGGAAAAAGCAAAAAATTTCAGAATTGCACCTTGCAATGTGGAGATATTACTGTTTGTGCATTTACAATATTCATTGATTTTTGCCATTGAAAAACATGTTTTTCATATACCAGAAATGTTTGAAGCTACTGACTGAATGAAAGGAGCTGGCATCTCACTCTCTTTGAATCTTCTTTATCATGCTAGGATTAACAGGAAAAAGCTAAAAATTTCAGAATTGCACCTTGCAATGTGGAGATATTACTGTTTGTGCATTTACAATATTCATTGATTTTTGCCATTGAAAAACATGTTTTTCATATACCAGAAATGTTTGAAGCTACTGACTGAATGAAAGGAGCTGGCATCTCACTCTCTTTGAATCTTCTTTATCATGCTAGGATTAACAGGAAAAAGCTAAAAATTTCAGAATTGCACCGTGCAATGTGGAGATATTACTGTTTGTGCATTTACAATATTCATTGATTTTTGCCATTGAAAAACATGTTTTTCATATACCTGAAATGTTTGAAGCTAATGACTGAATGAAAGGAGCTGGCATCTCACTCTCTTTGAATCTTCTTTATCATGCTAGGATTAACAGGAAAAAGCTAAAAATTTCAGAATTGCACCGTGCAATGTGGAGATATTACTGTTTGTGCATTTACAATATTCATTGATTTTTGCCATTGAAAAACATGTTTTTCATATACCAGAAATGTTTGAAGCTACTGACTGAATGAAAGGAGCTGGCATCTCACTCTCTTTGAATCTTTATCATGCTAGGATTAGCAGGAAAAACAAAAAATTTCAGAATTGCACCTTGCAATGTGGAGAAATTACTGTTTGTGCATTTACAATATTCATTGATTTTTGCCATTGAAAAACATGTTTTTCATATACCAGAAATGTTTGAAGCTACTGACTGAATGAAAGGAGCTGGCATCTCACTCTCTTTGAATCTTCTTTATCATGCTAGGATTAACAGGAAAAAGCAAAAAATTTCAGAATTGCACCGTGCAATGTGGAGATATTACTGTTTGTGCATTTACAATATTCATTGATTTTTGCCATTGAAAAACATGTTTTTCATATACCAGAAATGTTTGAAGCTACTGACTGAATGAAAGGAGCTGGCATCTCACTCTCTTTGAATCTTCTTTATCATGCTAGGATTAGCAGGAAAAAGCAAAAAATTTCAGAATTGCACCTTGCAATGTGGAGATATTACTGTTTGTGCATTTACAATATTCATTGATTTTTGCCATTGAAAAACATGTTTTTCATATACCAGAAATGTTTGAAGCTACTGACTGAATGAAAGGAGCTGGCATCTCACTCTCTTTGAATCTTCTTTATCATGCTAGGATTAACAGGAAAAAGCTAAAAATTTCAGAATTGCACCGTGCAATGTGGAGATATTACTGTTTGTGCATTTACAATATTCATTGATTTTTGCCATTGAAAAACATGTTTTTCATATACCAGAAATGTTTGAAGCTAATGACTGAATGAAAGGAGCTGGCATCTCACTCTCTTTGAATCTTCTTTATCATGCTAGGATTAACAGGAAAAAGCTAAAAATTTCAGAATTGCACCCTGCAATGTGGAGATATTACTGTTTGTGCATTTACAATATTCATTGATTTTTGCCATTGAAAAACATGTTTTTCATATACCAGAAATGTTTGAAGCTACTGACTGAATGAAAGGAGCTGGCATCTCACTCTCTTTGAATCTTCTTTATCATGCTAGGATTAGCAGGAAAAAGCAAAAAATTTCAGAATTGCACCTTGCAATGTGGAGATATTACTGTTTGTGCATTTACAATATTCATTGATTTTTGCCATTGAAAAACATGTTTTTCATATACCAGAAATGTTTGAAGCTACTGACTGAATGAAAGGAGCTGGCATCTCACTCTCTTTGAATCTTCTTTATCATGCTAGGATTAACAGGAAAAAGCTAAAAATTTCAGAATTGCACCGTGCAATGTGGAGATATTACTGTTTGTGCATTTACAATATTCATTGATTTTTGCCATTGAAAAACATGTTTTTCATATACCAGAAATGTTTGAAGCTACTGACTGAATGAAAGGAGCTGGCATCTCACTCTCTTTGAATCTTCTTTATCATGCTAGGATTAGCAGGAAAAAGCAAAAAATTTCAGAATTGCACCTTGCAATGTGGAGATATTACTGTTTGTGCATTTACAATATTCATTGATTTTTGCCATTGAAAAACATGTTTTTCATATACCAGAAATGTTTGAAGCTACTGACTGAATGAAAGGAGCTGGCATCTCACTCTCTTTGAATCTTCTTTATCATGCTAGGATTAACAGGAAAAAGCTAAAAATTTCAGAATTGCACCGTGCAATGTGGAGATATTACTGTTTGTGCATTTACAATATTCATTGATTTTTGCCATTGAAAAACATGTTTTTCATATACCAGAAATGTTTGAAGCTACTGACTGAATGAAAGGAGCTGGCATCTCACTCTCTTTGAATCTTCTTTATCATGCTAGGATTAGCAGGAAAAAGCTAAAAATTTCAGAATTGCACCTTGCAATGTGGAGATATTACTGTTTGTGCATTTACAATATTCATTGATTTTTGCCATTGAAAATCATGTTTTTCATATACCAGAAATGTTTGAAGCTACTGACTGAATGAAAGGAGCTGGCATCTCACTCTCTTTGAATCTTCTTTATCATGCTAGGATTAACAGGAAAAAGCAAAAAATTTCAGAATTGCACCTTGCAATGTGGAGATATTACTGTTTGTGCATTTACAATATTCATTGATTTTTGCCATTGAAAAACATGTTTTTCATATACCAGAAATGTTTGAAGCTACTGACTGAATGAAAGGAGCTGGCATCTCACTCTCTTTGAATCTTCTTTATCATGCTAGGATTAACAGGAAAAAGCTAAAAATTTCAGAATTGCACCGTGCAATGTGGAGATATTACTGTTTGTGCATTTACAATATTCATTGATTTTTGCCATTGAAAAACATGTTTTTCATATACCAGAAATGTTTGAAGCTACTGACTGAATGAAAGGAGCTGGCATCTCACTCTCTTTGAATCTTCTTTATCATGCTAGGATTAACAGGAAAAAGCAAAAATTTCAGAATTGCACCGTGCAATGTGGAGATATTACTGTTTGTGCATTTACAATATTCATTGATTTTTGCCATTGAAAAACATGTTTTTCATATACCAGAAATGTTTGAAGCTACTGACTGAATGAAAGGAGCTGGCATCTCACTCTCTTTGAATCTTCTTTATCATGCTAGGATTAGCAGGAAAAAGCAAAAAATTTCAGAATTGCACCTTGCAATGTGGAGATATTACTGTTTGTGCATTTACAATATTCATTGATTTTTGCCATTGAAAAACATGTTTTTCATATACCAGAAATGTTTGAAGCTACTGACTGAATGAAAGGAGCTGGCATCTCACTCTCTTTGAATCTTCTTTATCATGCTAGGATTAACAGGAAAAAGCTAAAAATTTCAGAATTGCACCGTGCAATGTGGAGATATTACTGTTTGTGCATTTACAATATTCATTGATTTTTGCCATTGAAAAACATGTTTTTCATATACCAGAAATGTTTGAAGCTACTGACTGAATGAAAGGAGCTGGCATCTCACTCTCTTTGAATCTTCTTTATCATGCTAGGATTAGCAGGAAAAAGCAAAAAATTTCAGAATTGCACCTTGCAATGTGGAGATATTACTGTTTGTGCATTTACAATATTCATTGATTTTTGCCATTGAAAAACATGTTTTTCATATACCAGAAATGTTTGAAGCTACTGACTGAATGAAAGGAGCTGGCATCTCACTCTCTTTGAATCTT
>NW_027370801.1:0-33242 GCF_046119375.1 Phyllobates terribilis
GAAAAACATGTTTTTCAATGGCAAAAATCAATGAATATTGTAAATGCACAAACAGTAATATCTCCCACATTGCAAGGTGCAATTCTGAAATTTTTTGCTTTTTCCTGCTAATCCTAGCATGATAAAGATTCAAAGAGAGTGAGATGCCAGCTCCTTTCATTCAGTCAGTAGCTTCAAACATTTCTGGTATATGAAAAACATGTTTTTCAATGGCAAAAATCAATGAATATTGTAAATGCACAAACAGTAATATCTCCACATTGCAAGGTGCAATTCTGAAATTTTTAGCTTTTTCCTGTTAATCCTAGCATGATAAAGAAGATTCAAAGAGAGTGAGATGCCAGCTCCTTTCATTCAGTCAGTAGCTTCAAACATTTCTGGTATATGAAAAACATGTTTTTCAATGGCAAAAATCAATGAATATTGTAAATGCACAAACAGTAATATCTCCACATTGCACGGTGCAATTCTGAAATTTTTAGCTTTTTCCTGTTAATCCTAGCATGATAAAGAAGATTCAAAGAGAGTGAGATGCCAGCTCCTTTCATTCAGTCAGTAGCTTCAAACATTTCTGGTATATGAAAAACATGTTTTTCAATGGCAAAAATCAATGAATATTGTAAATGCACAAACAGTAATATCTCCACATTGCACGGTGCAATTCTGAAATTTTTAGCTTTTTCCTGTTAATCCTAGCATGATAAAGAAGACTCAAAGAGAGTGAGATGCCAGCTCCTTTCATTCAGTCAGTAGCTTCAAACATTTCTGGTATATGAAAAACATGTTTTTCAATGGCAAAAATCAATGAATATTGTAAATGCACAAACAGTAATATCTCCACATTGCACGGTGCAATTCTGAAATTTTTAGCTTTTTCCTGTTAATCCTAGCATGATAAAGAAGATTCAAAGAGAGTGACATGCCAGCTCCTTTCATTCAGTCAGTAGCTTCAAACATTTCTGGTATATGAAAAACATGTTTTTCAATGGCAAAAATCAATGAATATTGTAAATGCACAAACAGTAATATCTCCACATTGCAAGGTGCAATTCTGAAATTTTTTGCTTTTTCCTGCTAATCCTAGCATGATAAAGAAGATTCAAAGAGAGTGAGATGCCAGCTCCTTTCATTCAGTCAGTAGCTTCAAACATTTCTGGTATATGAAAAACATGTTTTTCAATGGCAAAAATCAATGAATATTGTAAATGCACAAACAGTAATATCTCCACATTGCAAGGTGCAATTCTGAAATTTTTTGCTTTTTCCTGCTAATCCTAGCATGATAAAGAAGATTCAAAGAGAGTGAGATGCCAGCTCCTTTCATTCAGTCAGTAGCTTCAAACATTTCTGGTATATGAAAAACGTTTTTCAATGGCAAAAATCAATGAATATTGTAAATGCACAAACAGTAATATCTCCACATTGCACGGTGCAATTCTGAAATTTTTAGCTTTTTCCTGTTAATCCTAGCATGATAAAGAAGATTAAAAGAGAGTGAGATGCCAGCTCCTTTCATTCAGTCAGTAGCTTCAAACATTTCTGGTATATGAAAAACATGTTTTTCAATGGCAAAAATCAATGAATATTGTAAATGCACAAACAGTAATATCTCCACATTGCAAGGTGCAATTCTGAAATTTTTTGCTTTTTCCTGTTAATCCTAGCATGATAAAGAAGATTCAAAGAGAGTGAGATGCCAGCTCCTTTCATTCAGTCAGTAGCTTCAAACATTTCTGGTATATGAAAAACATGTTTTTCAATGGCAAAAATCAATGAATATTGTAAATGCACAAACAGTAATATCTCCACATTGCACGGTGCAATTCTGAAATTTTTAGCTTTTTCCTGTTAATCCTAGCATGATAAAGAAGATTCAAAGAGAGTGAGATGCCAGCTCCTTTCATTCAGTCAGTAGCTTCAAACATTTCTGGTATATGAAAAACATGTTTTTCAATGGCAAAAATCAATGAATATTGTAAATGCACAAACAGTAATATCTCCACATTGCAAGGTGCAATTCTGAAATTTTTTGCTTTTTCCTGCTAATCCTAGCATGATAAAGAAGATTCAAAGAGAGTGAGATGCCAGCTCCTTTCATTCAGTCAGTAGCTTCAAACATTTCTGGTATATGAAAAACATGTTTTTCAATGGCAAAAATCAATGAATATTGTAAATGCACAAACAGTAATATCTCCACATTGCACGGTGCAATTCTGAAATTTTTAGCTTTTTCCTGTTAATCCTAGCATGATAAAGAAGATTCAAAGAGAGTGAGATGCCAGCTCCTTTCATTCAGTCAGTAGCTTCAAACATTTCTGGTATATGAAAAACATGTTTTTCAATGGCAAAAATCAATGAATATTGTAAATGCACAAACAGTAATATCTCCACATTGCACGGTGCAATTCTGAAATTTTTAGCTTTTTCCTGTTAATCCTAGCATGATAAAGAAGATTCAAAGAGAGTGAGATGCCAGCTCCTTTCATTCAGTCAGTAGCTTCAAACATTTCTGGTATATGAAAAACATGTTTTTCAATGGCAAAAATCAATGAATATTGTAAATGCACAAACAGTAATATCTCCACATTGCAAGGTGCAATTCTGAAATTTTTTGCTTTTTCCTGCTAATCCTAGCATGATAAAGAAGATTCAAAGAGAGTGAGATGCCAGCTCCTTTCATTCAGTCAGTAGCTTCAAACATTTCTGGTATATGAAAAACATGTTTTTCAATGGCAAAAATCAATGAATATTGTAAATGCACAAACAGTAATATCTCCACATTGCACGGTGCAATTCTGAAATTTTTAGCTTTTTCCTGTTAATCCTAGCATGATAAAGAAGATTCAAAGAGAGTGAGATGCCAGCTCCTTTCATTCAGTCAGTAGCTTCAAACATTTCTGGTATATGAAAAACATGTTTTTCAATGGCAAAAATCAATGAATATTGTAAATGCACAAACAGTAATATCTCCACATTGCAAGGTGCAATTCTGAAATTTTTTTGCTTTTTCCTGTTAATCCTAGCATGATAAAGAAGATTCAAAGAGAGTGAGATGCCAGCTCCTTTCATTCAGTCAGTAGCTTCAAACATTTCTGGTATATGAAAAACATGTTTTTCAATGGCAAAAATCAATGAATATTGTAAATGCACAAACAGTAATATCTCCACATTGCAAGGTGCAATTCTGAAATTTTTTGCTTTTTCCTGTTAATCCTAGCATGATAAAGAAGATTCAAAGAGAGTGAGATGCCAGCTCCTTTCATTCAGTCAGTAGCTTCAAACATTTCTGGTATATGAAAAACATGTTTTTCAATGGCAAAAATCAATGAATATTGTAAATGCACAAACAGTAATATCTCCACATTGCAAGGTGCAATTCTGAAATTTTTTGCTTTTTCCTGTTAATCCTAGCATGATAAAGAAGATTCAAAGAGAGTGAGATGCCAGCTCCTTTCATTCAGTCAGTAGCTTCAAACATTTCTGGTATATGAAAAACATGTTTTTCAATGGCAAAAATCAATGAATATTGTAAATGCACAAACAGTAATATCTCCACATTGCAAGGTGCAATTCTGAAATTTTTTGCTTTTTCCTGTTAATCCTAGCATGATAAAGAAGATTCAAAGAGAGTGAGATGCCAGCTCCTTTCATTCAGTCAGTAGCTTCAAACATTTCTGGTATATGAAAAACATGTTTTTCAATGGCAAAAATCAATGAATATTGTAAATGCACAAACAGTAATATCTCCACATTGCAAGGTGCAATTCTGAAATTTTTTGCTTTTTCCTGTTAATCCTAGCATGATAAAGAAGATTCAAAGAGAGTGAGATGCCAGCTCCATTCAGTCAGTAGCTTCAAACATTTCTGGTATATGAAAAACATGTTTTTCAATGGCAAAAATCAATGAATATTGTAAATGCACAAACAGTAATATCTCCACATTGCAAGGTGCAATTCTGAAATTTTTAGCTTTTTCCTGTTAATCCTAGCATGATAAAGAAGATTCAAAGAGAGTGAGATGCCAGCTCCTTTCATTCAGTCAGTAGCTTCAAACATTTCTGGTATATGAAAAACATGTTTTTCAATGGCAAAAATCAATGAATATTGTAAATGCACAAACAGTAATATCTCCACATTGCAAGGTGCAATTCTGAAATTTTTTGCTTTTTCCTGTTAATCCTAGCATGATAAAGAAGATTCAAAGAGAGTGAGATGCCAGCTCCATTCAGTCAGTAGCTTCAAACATTTCTGGTATATGAAAAACATGTTTTTCAATGGCAAAAATCAATGAATATTGTAAATGCACAAACAGTAATATCTCCACATTGCAAGGTGCAATTCTGAAATTTTTTGCTTTTTCCTGCTAATCCTAGCATGACAAAGATTCAAAGAGAGTGAGATGCCAGCTCCTTTCATTCAGTCAGTAGCTTCAAACATTTCTGGTATATGAAAAACATGTTTTTCAATGGCAAAAATCAATGAATATTGTAAATGCACAAACAGTAATATCTCCACATTGCAAGGTGCAATTCTGAAAATTTTTAGCTTTTTCCTGTTAATCCTAGCATGATAAAGAAGATTCAAAGAGAGTGAGATGCCAGCTCCTTTCATTCAGTCAGTAGCTTCAAACATTTCTGGTATATGAAAAACATGTTTTTCAATGGCAAAAATCAATGAATATTGTAAATGCACAAACAGTAATATCTCCACATTGCACGGTGCAATTCTGAAATTTTTAGCTTTTTCCTGTTAATCCTAGCATGATAAAGAAGATTCAAAGAGAGTGAGATGCCAGCTCCTTTCATTCAGTCAGTAGCTTCAAACATTTCTGGTATATGAAAAACATGTTTTTCAATGGCAAAAATCAATGAATATTGTAAATGCACAAACAGTAATATCTCCACATTGCACGGTGCAATTCTGAAATTTTTAGCTTTTTCCTGTTAATCCCTAGCATGATAAAGAAGACTCAAAGAGAGTGAGATGCCAGCTCCTTTCATTCAGTCAGTAGCTTCAAACATTTCTGGTATATGAAAAACATGTTTTTCAATGGCAAAAATCAATGAATATTGTAAATGCACAAACAGTAATATCTCCACATTGCACGGTGCAATTCTGAAATTTTTAGCTTTTTCCTGTTAATCCTAGCATGATAAAGAAGATTCAAAGAGAGTGACATGCCAGCTCCTTTCATTCAGTCAGTAGCTTCAAACATTTCTGGTATATGAAAAACATGTTTTTCAATGGCAAAAATCAATGAATATTGTAAATGCACAAACAGTAATATCTCCACATTGCAAGGTGCAATTCTGAAATTTTTTGCTTTTTCCTGCTAATCCTAGCATGATAAAGAAGATTCAAAGAGAGTGAGATGCCAGCTCCTTTCATTCAGTCAGTAGCTTCAAACATTTCTGGTATATGAAAAACATGTTTTTCAATGGCAAAAATCAATGAATATTGTAAATGCACAAACAGTAATATCTCCACATTGCAAGGTGCAATTCTGAAATTTTTGCTTTTTCCTGCTAATCCTAGCATGATAAAGAAGATTCAAAGAGAGTGAGATGCCAGCTCCTTTCATTCAGTCAGTAGCTTCAAACATTTCTGGTATATGAAAAACATGTTTTTCAATGGCAAAAATCAATGAATATTGTAAATGCACAAACAGTAATATCTCCACATTGCAAGGTGCAATTCTGAAATTTTTTGCTTTTTCCTGTTAATCCTAGCATGATAAAGAAGATTCAAAGAGAGTGAGATGCCAGCTCCTTTCATTCAGTCAGTAGCTTCAAACATTTCTGGTATATGAAAAACATGTTTTTCAATGGCAAAAATCAATGAATATTGTAAATGCACAAACAGTAATATCTCCACATTGCAAGGTGCAATTCTGAAATTTTTTGCTTTTTCCTGCTAATCCTAGCATGATAAAGATTCAAAGAGAGTGAGATGCCAGCTCCTTTCATTCAGTCAGTAGCTTCAAACATTTCTGGTATATGAAAAACATGTTTTTCAATGGCAAAAATCAATGAATATTGTAAATGCACAAACAGTAATATCTCCACATTGCAAGGTGCAATTCTGAAATTTTTAGCTTTTTCCTGTTAATCCTAGCATGATAAAGAAGATTCAAAGAGAGTGAGATGCCAGCTCCTTTCATTCAGTCAGTAGCTTCAAACATTTCTGGTATATGAAAAACATGTTTTTCAATGGCAAAAATCAATGAATATTGTAAATGCACAAACAGTAATATCTCCACATTGCACGGTGCAATTCTGAAATTTTTAGCTTTTTCCTGTTAATCCTAGCATGATAAAGAAGATTCAAAGAGAGTGAGATGCCAGCTCCTTTCATTCAGTCAGTAGCTTCAAACATTTCTGGTATATGAAAAACATGTTTTTCAATGGCAAAAATCAATGAATATTGTAAATGCACAAACAGTAATATCTCCACATTGCACGGTGCAATTCTGAAATTTTTAGCTTTTTCCTGTTAATCCTAGCATGATAAAGAAGACTCAAAGAGAGTGAGATGCCAGCTCCTTTCATTCAGTCAGTAGCTTCAAACATTTCTGGTATATGAAAAACATGTTTTTCAATGGCAAAAATCAATGAATATTGTAAATGCACAAACAGTAATATCTCCACATTGCACGGTGCAATTCTGAAATTTTTAGCTTTTTCCTGTTAATCCTAGCATGATAAAGAAGATTCAAAGAGAGTGACATGCCAGCTCCTTTCATTCAGTCAGTAGCTTCAAACATTTCTGGTATATGAAAAACATGTTTTTCAATGGCAAAAATCAATGAATATTGTAAATGCACAAACAGTAATATCTCCACATTGCACGGTGCAATTCTGAAATTTTTAGCTTTTTCCTGTTAATCCTAGCATGATAAAGAAGACTCAAAGAGAGTGAGATGCCAGCTCCTTTCATTCAGTCAGTAGCTTCAAACATTTCTGGTATATGAAAAACATGTTTTTCAATGGCAAAAATCAATGAATATTGTAAATGCACAAACAGTAATATCTCCACATTGCACGGTGCAATTCTGAAATTTTTAGCTTTTTCCTGTTAATCCTAGCATGATAAAGAAGATTCAAAGAGAGTGACATGCCAGCTCCTTTCATTCAGTCAGTAGCTTCAAACATTTCTGGTATATGAAAAACATGTTTTTCAATGGCAAAAATCAATGAATATTGTAAATGCACAAACAGTAATATCTCCACATTGCAAGGTGCAATTCTGAAATTTTTTGCTTTTTCCTGCTAATCCTAGCATGATAAAGAAGATTCAAAGAGAGTGAGATGCCAGCTCCTTTCATTCAGTCAGTAGCTTCAAACATTTCTGGTATATGAAAAACGTTTTTCAATGGCAAAAATCAATGAATATTGTAAATGCACAAACAGTAATATCTCCACATTGCACGGTGCAATTCTGAAATTTTTAGCTTTTTCCTGTTAATCCTAGCATGATAAAGAAGATTCAAAGAGAGTGAGATGCCAGCTCCTTTCATTCAGTCCGTAGCTTCAAACATTTCTGGTATATGAAAAACATGTTTTTCAATGGCAAAAATCAATGAATATTGTAAATGCACAAACAGTAATATCTCCACATTGCAAGGTGCAATTCTGAAATTTTTTGCTTTTTCCTGTTAATCCTAGCATGATAAAGAAGATTCAAAGAGAGTGAGATGCCAGCTCCTTTCATTCAGTCAGTAGCTTCAAACATTTCTGGTATATGAAAAACATGTTTTTCAATGGCAAAAATCAATGAATATTGTAAATGCACAAACAGTAATATCTCCACATTGCACGGTGCAATTCTGAAATTTTTAGCTTTTTCCTGTTAATCCTAGCATGATAAAGAAGATTCAAAGAGAGTGAGATGCCAGCTCCTTTCATTCAGTCAGTAGCTTCAAACATTTCTGGTATATGAAAAACATGTTTTTCAATGGCAAAAATCAATGAATATTGTAAATGCACAAACAGTAATATCTCCACATTGCAAGGTGCAATTCTGAAATTTTTTGCTTTTTCCTGTTAATCCTAGCATGATAAAGAAGATTCAAAGAGAGTGAGATGCCAGCTCCATTCAGTCAGTAGCTTCAAACATTTCTGGTATATGAAAAACATGTTTTTCAATGGCAAAAATCAATGAATATTGTAAATGCACAAACAGTAATATCTCCACATTGCAAGGTGCAATTCTGAAATTTTTAGCTTTTTCCTGTTAATCCTAGCATGATAAAGAAGATTCAAAGAGAGTGAGATGCCAGCTCCTTTCATTCAGTCAGTAGCTTCAAACATTTCTGGTATATGAAAAACATGTTTTTCAATGGCAAAAATCAATGAATATTGTAAATGCACAAACAGTAATATCTCCACATTGCAAGGTGCAATTCTGAAATTTTTTGCTTTTTCCTGTTAATCCTAGCATGATAAAGAAGATTCAAAGAGAGTGAGATGCCAGCTCCATTCAGTCAGTAGCTTCAAACATTTCTGGTATATGAAAAACATGTTTTTCAATGGCAAAAATCAATGAATATTGTAAATGCACAAACAGTAATATCTCCACATTGCAAGGTGCAATTCTGAAATTTTTTGCTTTTTCCTGCTAATCCTAGCATGACAAAGATTCAAAGAGAGTGAGATGCCAGCTCCTTTCATTCAGTCAGTAGCTTCAAACATTTCTGGTATATGAAAAACATGTTTTTCAATGGCAAAAATCAATGAATATTGTAAATGCACAAACAGTAATATCTCCACATTGCAAGGTGCAATTCTGAAATTTTTAGCTTTTTCCTGTTAATCCTAGCATGATAAAGAAGATTCAAAGAGAGTGAGATGCCAGCTCCTTTCATTCAGTCAGTAGCTTCAAACATTTCTGGTATATGAAAAACATGTTTTTCAATGGCAAAAATCAATGAATATTGTAAATGCACAAACAGTAATATCTCCACATTGCACGGTGCAATTCTGAAATTTTTAGCTTTTTCCTGTTAATCCTAGCATGATAAAGAAGATTCAAAGAGAGTGAGATGCCAGCTCCTTTCATTCAGTCAGTAGCTTCAAACATTTCTGGTATATGAAAAACATGTTTTTCAATGGCAAAAATCAATGAATATTGTAAATGCACAAACAGTAATATCTCCACATTGCACGGTGCAATTCTGAAATTTTTAGCTTTTTCCTGTTAATCCTAGCATGATAAAGAAGACTCAAAGAGAGTGAGATGCCAGCTCCTTTCATTCAGTCAGTAGCTTCAAACATTTCTGGTATATGAAAAACATGTTTTTCAATGGCAAAAATCAATGAATATTGTAAATGCACAAACAGTAATATCTCCACATTGCACGGTGCAATTCTGAAATTTTTAGCTTTTTCCTGTTAATCCTAGCATGATAAAGAAGATTCAAAGAGAGTGACATGCCAGCTCCTTTCATTCAGTCAGTAGCTTCAAACATTTCTGGTATATGAAAAACATGTTTTTCAATGGCAAAAATCAATGAATATTGTAAATGCACAAACAGTAATATCTCCACATTGCAAGGTGCAATTCTGAAATTTTTTGCTTTTTCCTGCTAATCCTAGCATGATAAAGAAGATTCAAAGAGAGTGAGATGCCAGCTCCTTTCATTCAGTCAGTAGCTTCAAACATTTCTGGTATATGAAAAACATGTTTTTCAATGGCAAAAATCAATGAATATTGTAAATGCACAAACAGTAATATCTCCACATTGCAAGGTGCAATTCTGAAATTTTTTGCTTTTTCCTGCTAATCCTAGCATGATAAAGAAGATTCAAAGAGAGTGAGATGCCAGCTCCTTTCATTCAGTCAGTAGCTTCAAACATTTCTGGTATATGAAAAACATGTTTTTCAATGGCAAAAATCAATGAATATTGTAAATGCACAAACAGTAATATCTCCACATTGCAAGGTGCAATTCTGAAATTTTTTGCTTTTTCCTGTTAATCCTAGCATGATAAAGAAGATTCAAAGAGAGTGAGATGCCAGCTCCTTTCATTCAGTCAGTAGCTTCAAACATTTCTGGTATATGAAAAACATGTTTTTCAATGGCAAAAATCAATGAATATTGTAAATGCACAAACAGTAATATCTCCACATTGCAAGGTGCAATTCTGAAATTTTTTGCTTTTTCCTGCTAATCCTAGCATGATAAAGATTCAAAGAGAGTGAGATGCCAGCTCCTTTCATTCAGTCAGTAGCTTCAAACATTTCTGGTATATGAAAAACATGTTTTTCAATGGCAAAAATCAATGAATATTGTAAATGCACAAACAGTAATATCTCCACATTGCAAGGTGCAATTCTGAAATTTTTAGCTTTTTCCTGTTAATCCTAGCATGATAAAGAAGATTCAAAGAGAGTGAGATGCCAGCTCCTTTCATTCAGTCAGTAGCTTCAAACATTTCTGGTATATGAAAAACATGTTTTTCAATGGCAAAAATCAATGAATATTGTAAATGCACAAACAGTAATATCTCCACATTGCACGGTGCAATTCTGAAATTTTTAGCTTTTTCCTGTTAATCCTAGCATGATAAAGAAGATTCAAAGAGAGTGAGATGCCAGCTCCTTTCATTCAGTCAGTAGCTTCAAACATTTCTGGTATATGAAAAACATGTTTTTCAATGGCAAAAATCAATGAATATTGTAAATGCACAAACAGTAATATCTCCACATTGCACGGTGCAATTCTGAAATTTTTAGCTTTTTCCTGTTAATCCTAGCATGATAAAGAAGACTCAAAGAGAGTGAGATGCCAGCTCCTTTCATTCAGTCAGTAGCTTCAAACATTTCTGGTATATGAAAAACATGTTTTTCAATGGCAAAAATCAATGAATATTGTAAATGCACAAACAGTAATATCTCCACATTGCACGGTGCAATTCTGAAATTTTTAGCTTTTTCCTGTTAATCCTAGCATGATAAAGAAGATTCAAAGAGAGTGACATGCCAGCTCCTTTCATTCAGTCAGTAGCTTCAAACATTTCTGGTATATGAAAAACATGTTTTTCAATGGCAAAAATCAATGAATATTGTAAATGCACAAACAGTAATATCTCCACATTGCACGGTGCAATTCTGAAATTTTTAGCTTTTTCCTGTTAATCCTAGCATGATAAAGAAGACTCAAAGAGAGTGAGATGCCAGCTCCTTTCATTCAGTCAGTAGCTTCAAACATTTCTGGTATATGAAAAACATGTTTTTCAATGGCAAAAATCAATGAATATTGTAAATGCACAAACAGTAATATCTCCACATTGCACGGTGCAATTCTGAAATTTTTAGCTTTTTCCTGTTAATCCTAGCATGATAAAGAAGATTCAAAGAGAGTGACATGCCAGCTCCTTTCATTCAGTCAGTAGCTTCAAACATTTCTGGTATATGAAAAACATGTTTTTCAATGGCAAAAATCAATGAATATTGTAAATGCACAAACAGTAATATCTCCACATTGCAAGGTGCAATTCTGAAATTTTTTGCTTTTTCCTGCTAATCCTAGCATGATAAAGAAGATTCAAAGAGAGTGAGATGCCAGCTCCTTTCATTCAGTCAGTAGCTTCAAACATTTCTGGTATATGAAAAACGTTTTTCAATGGCAAAAATCAATGAATATTGTAAATGCACAAACAGTAATATCTCCACATTGCACGGTGCAATTCTGAAATTTTTAGCTTTTTCCTGTTAATCCTAGCATGATAAAGAAGATTCAAAGAGAGTGAGATGCCAGCTCCTTTCATTCAGTCCGTAGCTTCAAACATTTCTGGTATATGAAAAACATGTTTTTCAATGGCAAAAATCAATGAATATTGTAAATGCACAAACAGTAATATCTCCACATTGCAAGGTGCAATTCTGAAATTTTTTGCTTTTTCCTGTTAATCCTAGCATGATAAAGAAGATTCAAAGAGAGTGAGATGCCAGCTCCTTTCATTCAGTCAGTAGCTTCAAACATTTCTGGTATATGAAAAACATGTTTTTCAATGGCAAAAATCAATGAATATTGTAAATGCACAAACAGTAATATCTCCACATTGCACGGTGCAATTCTGAAATTTTTAGCTTTTTCCTGTTAATCCTAGCATGATAAAGAAGATTCAAAGAGAGTGAGATGCCAGCTCCTTTCATTCAGTCAGTAGCTTCAAACATTTCTGGTATATGAAAAACATGTTTTTCAATGGCAAAAATCAATGAATATTGTAAATGCACAAACAGTAATATCTCCACATTGCAAGGTGCAATTCTGAAATTTTTTGCTTTTTCCTGCTAATCCTAGCATGATAAAGAAGATTCAAAGAGAGTGAGATGCCAGCTCCTTTCATTCAGTCAGTAGCTTCAAACATTTCTGGTATATGAAAAACGTTTTTCAATGGCAAAAATCAATGAATATTGTAAATGCACAAACAGTAATATCTCCACATTGCACGGTGCAATTCTGAAATTTTTTGCTTTTTCCTGCTAATCCTAGCATGATAAAGAAGATTCAAAGAGAGTGAGATGCCAGCTCCTTTCATTCAGTCAGTAGCTTCAAACATTTCTGGTATATGAAAAACATGTTTTTCAATGGCAAAAATCAATGAATATTGTAAATGCACAAACAGTAATATCTCCACATTGCAAGGTGCAATTCTGAAATTTTTTGCTTTTTCCTGCTAATCCTAGCATGATAAAGAAGATTCAAAGAGAGTGAGATGCCAGCTCCTTTCATTCAGTCAGTAGCTTCAAACATTTCTGGTATATGAAAAACGTTTTTCAATGGCAAAAATCAATGAATATTGTAAATGCACAAACAGTAATATCTCCACATTGCACGGTGCAATTCTGAAATTTTTAGCTTTTTCCTGTTAATCCTAGCATGATAAAGAAGATTCAAAGAGAGTGAGATGCCAGCTCCTTTCATTCAGTCAGTAGCTTCAAACATTTCTGGTATATGAAAAACATGTTTTTCAATGGCAAAAATCAATGAATATTGTAAATGCACAAACAGTAATATCTCCACATTGCAAGGTGCAATTCTGAAATTTTTTGCTTTTTCCTGTTAATCCTAGCATGATAAAGAAGATTCAAAGAGAGTGAGATGCCAGCTCCTTTCATTCAGTCAGTAGCTTCAAACATTTCTGGTATATGAAAAACATGTTTTTCAATGGCAAAAATCAATGAATATTGTAAATGCACAAACAGTAATATCTCCACATTGCACGGTGCAATTCTGAAATTTTTAGCTTTTTCCTGTTAATCCTAGCATGATAAAGAAGATTCAAAGAGAGTGAGATGCCAGCTCCTTTCATTCAGTCAGTAGCTTCAAACATTTCTGGTATATGAAAAACATGTTTTTCAATGGCAAAAATCAATGAATATTGTAAATGCACAAACAGTAATATCTCCACATTGCAAGGTGCAATTCTGAAATTTTTTGCTTTTTCCTGCTAATCCTAGCATGATAAAGAAGATTCAAAGAGAGTGAGATGCCAGCTCCTTTCATTCAGTCAGTAGCTTCAAACATTTCTGGTATATGAAAAACATGTTTTTCAATGGCAAAAATCAATGAATATTGTAAATGCACAAACAGTAATATCTCCACATTGCACGGTGCAATTCTGAAATTTTTAGCTTTTTCCTGTTAATCCTAGCATGATAAAGAAGATTCAAAGAGAGTGAGATGCCAGCTCCTTTCATTCAGTCAGTAGCTTCAAACATTTCTGGTATATGAAAAACATGTTTTTCAATGGCAAAAATCAATGAATATTGTAAATGCACAAACAGTAATATCTCCACATTGCACGGTGCAATTCTGAAATTTTTAGCTTTTTCCTGTTAATCCTAGCATGATAAAGAAGATTCAAAGAGAGTGAGATGCCAGCTCCTTTCATTCAGTCAGTAGCTTCAAACATTTCTGGTATATGAAAAACATGTTTTTCAATGGCAAAAATCAATGAATATTGTAAATGCACAAACAGTAATATCTCCACATTGCAAGGTGCAATTCTGAAATTTTTTGCTTTTTCCTGCTAATCCTAGCATGATAAAGAAGATTCAAAGAGAGTGAGATGCCAGCTCCTTTCATTCAGTCAGTAGCTTCAAACATTTCTGGTATATGAAAAACATGTTTTTCAATGGCAAAAATCAATGAATATTGTAAATGCACAAACAGTAATATCTCCACATTGCACGGTGCAATTCTGAAATTTTTAGCTTTTTCCTGTTAATCCTAGCATGATAAAGAAGATTCAAAGAGAGTGAGATGCCAGCTCCTTTCATTCAGTCAGTAGCTTCAAACATTTCTGGTATATGAAAAACATGTTTTTCAATGGCAAAAATCAATGAATATTGTAAATGCACAAACAGTAATATCTCCACATTGCAAGGTGCAATTCTGAAATTTTTTGCTTTTTCCTGCTAATCCTAGCATGATAAAGAAGATTCAAAGAGAGTGAGATGCCAGCTCTTTTCATTGTCAGTAGCTTCAAACATTTCTGGTATATGAAAAACATGTTTTTCAATGGCAAAAATCAATGAATATTGTAAATGCACAAACAGTAATATCTCCACATTGCAAGGTGCAATTCTGAAATTTTTTGCTTTTTCCTGCTAATCCTAGCATGATAAAGAAGATTCAAAGAGAGTGAGATGCCAGCTCCTTTCATTCAGTCAGTAGCTTCAAACATTTCTGGTATATGAAAAACGTTTTTCAATGGCAAAAATCAATGAATATTGTAAATGCACAAACAGTAATATCTCCACATTGCACGGTGCAATTCTGAAATTTTTAGCTTTTTCCTGTTAATCCTAGCATGATAAAGAAGATTCAAAGAGAGTGAGATGCCAGCTCCTTTCATTCAGTCAGTAGCTTCAAACATTTCTGGTATATGAAAAACATGTTTTTCAATGGCAAAAATCAATGAATATTGTAAATGCACAAACAGTAATATCTCCACATTGCAAGGTGCAATTCTGAAATTTTTTGCTTTTTCCTGTTAATCCTAGCATGATAAAGAAGATTCAAAGAGAGTGAGATGCCAGCTCCTTTCATTCAGTCAGTAGCTTCAAACATTTCTGGTATATGAAAAACATGTTTTTCAATGGCAAAAATCAATGAATATTGTAAATGCACAAACAGTAATATCTCCACATTGCAAGGTGCAATTCTGAAATTTTTTGCTTTTTCCTGCTAATCCTAGCATGATAAAGAAGATTCAAAGAGAGTGAGATGCCAGCTCCTTTCATTCAGTCAGTAGCTTCAAACATTTCTGGTATATGAAAAACATGTTTTTCAATGGCAAAAATCAATGAATATTGTAAATGCACAAACAGTAATATCTCCACATTGCACGGTGCAATTCTGAAATTTTTAGCTTTTTCCTGTTAATCCTAGCATGATAAAGAAGATTCAAAGAGAGTGAGATGCCAGCTCCTTTCATTCAGTCAGTAGCTTCAAACATTTCTGGTATATGAAAAACATGTTTTTCAATGGCAAAAATCAATGAATATTGTAAATGCACAAACAGTAATATCTCCACATTGCACGGTGCAATTCTGAAATTTTTAGCTTTTTCCTGTTAATCCTAGCATGATAAAGAAGATTCAGAGTGAGATGCCAGCTCCTTTCATTCAGTCAGTAGCTTCAAACATTTCTGGTATATGAAAAACATGTTTTTCAATGGCAAAAATCAATGAATATTGTAAATGCACAAACAGTAATATCTCCACATTGCAAGGTGCAATTCTGAAATTTTTTGCTTTTTCCTGTTAATCCTAGCATGATAAAGAAGATTCAAAGAGAGTGAGATGCCAGCTCCTTTCATTCAGTCAGTAGCTTCAAACATTTCTGGTATATGAAAAACATGTTTTTCAATGGCAAAAATCAATGAATATTGTAAATGCACAAACAGTAATATCTCCACATTGCAAGGTGCAATTCTGAAATTTTTTGCTTTTTCCTGTTAATCCTAGCATGATAAAGAAGATTCAAAGAGAGTGAGATGCCAGCTCCATTCAGTCAGTAGCTTCAAACATTTCTGGTATATGAAAAACATGTTTTTCAATGGCAAAAATCAATGAATATTGTAAATGCACAAACAGTAATATCTCCACATTGCAAGGTGCAATTCTGAAATTTTTAGCTTTTTCCTGTTAATCCTAGCATGATAAAGAAGATTCAAAGAGAGTGAGATGCCAGCTCCTTTCATTCAGTCAGTAGCTTCAAACATTTCTGGTATATGAAAAACATGTTTTTCAATGGCAAAAATCAATGAATATTGTAAATGCACAAACAGTAATATCTCCACATTGCAAGGTGCAATTCTGAAATTTTTTGATTTTTCCTGTTAATCCTAGCATGATAAAGAAGATTCAAAGAGAGTGAGATGCCAGCTCCATTCAGTCAGTAGCTTCAAACATTTCTGGTATATGAAAAACATGTTTTTCAATGGCAAAAATCAATGAATATTGTAAATGCACAAACAGTAATATCTCCACATTGCAAGGTGCAATTCTGAAATTTTTTGCTTTTTCCTGCTAATCCTAGCATGACAAAGATTCAAAGAGAGTGAGATGCCAGCTCCTTTCATTCAGTCAGTAGCTTCAAACATTTCTGGTATATGAAAAACATGTTTTTCAATGGCAAAAATCAATGAATATTGTAAATGCACAAACAGTAATATCTCCACATTGCAAGGTGCAATTCTGAAATTTTTAGCTTTTTCCTGTTAATCCTAGCATGATAAAGAAGATTCAAAGAGAGTGAGATGCCAGCTCCTTTCATTCAGTCAGTAGCTTCAAACATTTCTGGTATATGAAAAACATGTTTTTCAATGGCAAAAATCAATGAATATTGTAAATGCACAAACAGTAATATCTCCACATTGCACGGTGCAATTCTGAAATTTTTAGCTTTTTCCTGTTAATCCTAGCATGATAAAGAAGATTCAAAGAGAGTGAGATGCCAGCTCCTTTCATTCAGTCAGTAGCTTCAAACATTTCTGGTATATGAAAAACATGTTTTTCAATGGCAAAAATCAATGAATATTGTAAATGCACAAACAGTAATATCTCCACATTGCACGGTGCAATTCTGAAATTTTTAGCTTTTTCCTGTTAATCCTAGCATGATAAAGAAGACTCAAAGAGAGTGAGATGCCAGCTCCTTTCATTCAGTCAGTAGCTTCAAACATTTCTGGTATATGAAAAACATGTTTTTCAATGGCAAAAATCAATGAATATTGTAAATGCACAAACAGTAATATCTCCACATTGCACGGTGCAATTCTGAAATTTTTAGCTTTTTCCTGTTAATCCTAGCATGATAAAGAAGATTCAAAGAGAGTGACATGCCAGCTCCTTTCATTCAGTCAGTAGCTTCAAACATTTCTGGTATATGAAAAACATGTTTTTCAATGGCAAAAATCAATGAATATTGTAAATGCACAAACAGTAATATCTCCACATTGCAAGGTGCAATTCTGAAATTTTTTGCTTTTTCCTGCTAATCCTAGCATGATAAAGAAGATTCAAAGAGAGTGAGATGCCAGCTCCTTTCATTCAGTCAGTAGCTTCAAACATTTCTGGTATATGAAAAACATGTTTTTCAATGGCAAAAATCAATGAATATTGTAAATGCACAAACAGTAATATCTCCACATTGCAAGGTGCAATTCTGAAATTTTTTGCTTTTTCCTGCTAATCCTAGCATGATAAAGAAGATTCAAAGAGAGTGAGATGCCAGCTCCTTTCATTCAGTCAGTAGCTTCAAACATTTCTGGTATATGAAAAACGTTTTTCAATGGCAGAAATCAATGAATATTGTAAATGCACAAACAGTAATATCTCCACATTGCACGGTGCAATTCTGAAATTTTTAGCTTTTTCCTGTTAATCCTAGCATGATAAAGAAGATTCAAAGAGAGTGAGATGCCAGCTCCTTTCATTCAGTCAGTAGCTTCAAACATTTCTGGTATATGAAAAACATGTTTTTCAATGGCAAAAATCAATGAATATTGTAAATGCACAAACAGTAATATCTCCACATTGCAAGGTGCAATTCTGAAATTTTTTGCTTTTTCCTGTTAATCCTAGTATGATAAAGAAGATTCAAAGAGAGTGAGATGCCAGCTCCTTTCATTCAGTCAGTAGCTTCAAACATTTCTGGTATATGAAAAACATGTTTTTCAATGGCAAAAATCAATGAATATTGTAAATGCACAAACAGTAATATCTCCACATTGCACGGTGCAATTCTGAAATTTTTAGCTTTTTCCTGTTAATCCTAGCATGATAAAGAAGATTCAAAGAGAGTGAGATGCCAGCTCCTTTCATTCAGTCAGTAGCTTCAAACATTTCTGGTATATGAAAAACATGTTTTTCAATGGCAAAAATCAATGAATATTGTAAATGCACAAACAGTAATATCTCCACATTGCAAGGTGCAATTCTGAAATTTTTTGCTTTTTCCTGCTAATCCTAGCATGATAAAGAAGATTCAAAGAGAGTGAGATGCCAGCTCCTTTCATTCAGTCAGTAGCTTCAAACATTTCTGGTATATGAAAAACATGTTTTTCAATGGCAAAAATCAATGAATATTGTAAATGCACAAACAGTAATATCTCCACATTGCACGGTGCAATTCTGAAATTTTTAGCTTTTTCCTGTTAATCCTAGCATGATAAAGAAGATTCAAAGAGAGTGAGATGCCAGCTCCTTTCATTCAGTCAGTAGCTTCAAACATTTCTGGTATATGAAAAACATGTTTTTCAATGGCAAAAATCAATGAATATTGTAAATGCACAAACAGTAATATCTCCACATTGCACGGTGCAATTCTGAAATTTTTAGCTTTTTCCTGTTAATCCTAGCATGATAAAGAAGATTCAAAGAGAGTGAGATGCCAGCTCCTTTCATTCAGTCAGTAGCTTCAAACATTTCTGGTATATGAAAAACATGTTTTTCAATGGCAAAAATCAATGAATATTGTAAATGCACAAACAGTAATATCTCCACATTGCAAGGTGCAATTCTGAAATTTTTTGCTTTTTCCTGCTAATCCTAGCATGATAAAGAAGATTCAAAGAGAGTGAGATGCCAGCTCCTTTCATTCAGTCAGTAGCTTCAAACATTTCTGGTATATGAAAAACATGTTTTTCAATGGCAAAAATCAATGAATATTGTAAATGCACAAACAGTAATATCTCCACATTGCACGGTGCAATTCTGAAATTTTTAGCTTTTTCCTGTTAATCCTAGCATGATAAAGAAGATTCAAAGAGAGTGAGATGCCAGCTCCTTTCATTCAGTCAGTAGCTTCAAACATTTCTGGTATATGAAAAACATGTTTTTCAATGGCAAAAATCAATGAATATTGTAAATGCACAAACAGTAATATCTCCACATTGCAAGGTGCAATTCTGAAATTTTTTGCTTTTTCCTGCTAATCCTAGCATGATAAAGAAGATTCAAAGAGAGTGAGATGCCAGCTCCTTTCATTGTCAGTAGCTTCAAACATTTCTGGTATATGAAAAACATGTTTTTCAATGGCAAAAATCAATGAATATTGTAAATGCACAAACAGTAATATCTCCACATTGCAAGGTGCAATTCTGAAATTTTTTGCTTTTTCCTGCTAATCCTAGCATGATAAAGAAGATTCAAAGAGAGTGATATGCCAGCTCCTTTCATTCAGTCAGTAGCTTCAAACATTTCTGGTATATGAAAAACGTTTTTCAATGGCAAAAATCAATGAATATTGTAAATGCACAAACAGTAATATCTCCACATTGCACGGTGCAATTCTGAAATTTTTAGCTTTTTCCTGTTAATCCTAGCATGATAAAGAAGATTCAAAGAGAGTGAGATGCCAGCTCCTTTCATTCAGTCAGTAGCTTCAAACATTTCTGGTATATGAAAAACATGTTTTTCAATGGCAAAAATCAATGAATATTGTAAATGCACAAACAGTAATATCTCCACATTGCAAGGTGCAATTCTGAAATTTTTTGCTTTTTCCTGTTAATCCTAGCATGATAAAGAAGATTCAAAGAGAGTGAGATGCCAGCTCCTTTCATTCAGTCAGTAGCTTCAAACATTTCTGGTATATGAAAAACATGTTTTTCAATGGCAAAAATCAATGAATATTGTAAATGCACAAACAGTAATATCTCCACATTGCAAGGTGCAATTCTGAAATTTTTTGCTTTTTCCTGCTAATCCTAGCATGATAAAGAAGATTCAAAGAGAGTGAGATGCCAGCTCCTTTCATTCAGTCAGTAGCTTCAAACATTTCTGGTATATGAAAAACATGTTTTTCAATGGCAAAAATCAATGAATATTGTAAATGCACAAACAGTAATATCTCCACATTGCACGGTGCAATTCTGAAATTTTTAGCTTTTTCCTGTTAATCCTAGCATGATAAAGAAGATTCAAAGAGAGTGAGATGCCAGCTCCTTTCATTCAGTCAGTAGCTTCAAACATTTCTGGTATATGAAAAACATGTTTTTCAATGGCAAAAATCAATGAATATTGTAAATGCACAAACAGTAATATCTCCACATTGCAAGGTGCAATTCTGAAATTTTTTGCTTTTTCCTGCTAATCCTAGCATGATAAAGAAGATTCAAAGAGAGTGAGATGCCAGCTCCTTTCATTCAGTCAGTAGCTTCAAACATTTCTGGTATATGAAAAACATGTTTTTCAATGGCAAAAATCAATGAATATTGTAAATGCACAAACAGTAATATCTCCACATTGCACGGTGCAATTCTGAAATTTTTAGCTTTTTCCTGTTAATCCTAGCATGATAAAGAAGATTCAAAGAGAGTGAGATGCCAGCTCCTTTCATTCAGTCAGTAGCTTCAAACATTTCTGGTATATGAAAAACATGTTTTTCAATGGCAAAAATCAATGAATATTGTAAATGCACAAACAGTAATATCTCCACATTGCAAGGTGCAATTCTGAAATTTTTTGCTTTTTCCTGCTAATCCTAGCATGATAAAGAAGATTCAAAGAGAGTGATATGCCAGCTCCTTTCATTCAGTCAGTAGCTTCAAACATTTCTGGTATATGAAAAACGTTTTTCAATGGCAAAAATCAATGAATATTGTAAATGCACAAACAGTAATATCTCCACATTGCACGGTGCAATTCTGAAATTTTTAGCTTTTTCCTGTTAATCCTAGCATGATAAAGAAGATTCAAAGAGAGTGAGATGCCAGCTCCTTTCATTCAGTCAGTAGCTTCAAACATTTCTGGTATATGAAAAACATGTTTTTCAATGGCAAAAATCAATGAATATTGTAAATGCACAAACAGTAATATCTCCACATTGCAAGGTGCAATTCTGAAATTTTTTGCTTTTTCCTGTTAATCCTAGCATGATAAAGAAGATTCAAAGAGAGTGAGATGCCAGCTCCTTTCATTCAGTCAGTAGCTTCAAACATTTCTGGTATATGAAAAACATGTTTTTCAATGGCAAAAATCAATGAATATTGTAAATGCACAAACAGTAATATCTCCACATTGCAAGGTGCAATTCTGAAATTTTTTGCTTTTTCCTGCTAATCCTAGCATGATAAAGAAGATTCAAAGAGAGTGAGATGCCAGCTCCTTTCATTCAGTCAGTAGCTTCAAACATTTCTGGTATATGAAAAACATGTTTTTCAATGGCAAAAATCAATGAATATTGTAAATGCACAAACAGTAATATCTCCACATTGCACGGTGCAATTCTGAAATTTTTAGCTTTTTCCTGTTAATCCTAGCATGATAAAGAAGATTCAAAGAGAGTGAGATGCCAGCTCCTTTCATTCAGTCAGTAGCTTCAAACATTTCTGGTATATGAAAAACATGTTTTTCAATGGCAAAAATCAATGAATATTGTAAATGCACAAACAGTAATATCTCCACATTGCACGGTGCAATTCTGAAATTTTTTGCTTTTTCCTGTTAATCCTAGCATGATAAAGAAGATTCAAAGAGAGTGAGATGCCAGCTCCTTTCATTCAGTCAGTAGCTTCAAACATTTCTGGTATATGAAAAACATGTTTTTCAATGGCAAAAATCAATGAATATTGTAAATGCACAAACAGTAATATCTCCACATTGCAAGGTGCAATTCTGAAATTTTTTGCTTTTTCCTGCTAATCCTAGCATGATAAAGAAGATTCAAAGAGAGTGAGATGCCAGCTCCTTTCATTCAGTCAGTAGCTTCAAACATTTCTGGTATATGAAAAACATGTTTTTCAATGGCAAAAATCAATGAATATTGTAAATGCACAAACAGTAATATCTCCACATTGCACGGTGCAATTCTGAAATTTTTAGCTTTTTCCTGTTAATCCTAGCATGATAAAGAAGATTCAAAGAGAGTGAGATGCCAGCTCCTTTCATTCAGTCAGTAGCTTCAAACATTTCTGGTATATGAAAAACATGTTTTTCAATGGCAAAAATCAATGAATATTGTAAATGCACAAACAGTAATATCTCCACATTGCAAGGTGCAATTCTGAAATTTTTTGCTTTTTCCTGCTAATCCTAGCATGATAAAGAAGATTCAAAGAGAGTGAGATGCCAGCTCCTTTCATTCAGTCAGTAGCTTCAAACATTTCTGGTATATGAAAAACATGTTTTTCAATGGCAAAAATCAATGAATATTGTAAATGCACAAACAGTAATATCTCCACATTGCACGGTGCAATTCTGAAATTTTTAGCTTTTTCCTGTTAATCCTAGCATGATAAAGAAGATTCAAAGAGAGTGAGATGCCAGCTCCTTTCATTCAGTCAGTAGCTTCAAACATTTCTGGTATATGAAAAACATGTTTTTCAATGGCAAAAATCAATGAATATTGTAAATGCACAAACAGTAATATCTCCACATTGCAAGGTGCAATTCTGAAATTTTTTGCTTTTTCCTGTTAATCCTAGCATGATAAAGAAGATTCAAAGAGAGTGAGATGCCAGCTCCTTTCATTCAGTCAGTAGCTTCAAACATTTCTGGTAAATGAAAAACATGTTTTTCAATGGCAAAAATCAATGAATATTGTAAATGCACAAACAGTAATATCTCCACATTGCAAGGTGCAATTCTGAAATTTTTTGCTTTTTCCTGCTAATCCTAGCATGATAAAGAAGATTCAAAGAGAGTGAGATGCCAGCTCCTTTCATTCAGTCAGTAGCTTCAAACATTTCTGGTATATGAAAAACATGTTTTTCAATGGCAAAAATCAATGAATATTGTAAATGCACAAACAGTAATATCTCCACATTGCACGGTGCAATTCTGAAATTTTTAGCTTTTTCCTGTTAATCCTAGCATGATAAAGAAGATTCAAAGAGAGTGAGATGCCAGCTCCTTTCATTCAGTCAGTAGCTTCAAACATTTCTGGTATATGAAAAACATGTTTTTCAATGGCAAAAATCAATGAATATTGTAAATGCACAAACAGTAATATCTCCACATTGCAAGGTGCAATTCTGAAATTTTTTGCTTTTTCCTGTTAATCCTAGCATGATAAAGAAGATTCAAAGAGAGTGAGATGCCAGCTCCTTTCATTCAGTCAGTAGCTTCAAACATTTCTGGTATATGAAAAACATGTTTTTCAATGGCAAAAATCAATGAATATTGTAAATGCACAAACAGTAATATCTCCACATTGCAAGGTGCAATTCTGAAATTTTTTGCTTTTTCCTGCTAATCCTAGCATGATAAAGAAGATTCAAAGAGAGTGAGATGCCAGCTCCTTTCATTCAGTCAGTAGCTTCAAACATTTCTGGTATATGAAAAACATGTTTTTCAATGGCAAAAATCAATGAATATTGTAAATGCACAAACAGTAATATCTCCACATTGCACGGTGCAATTCTGAAATTTTTAGCTTTTTCCTGTGAATCCTAGCATGATAAAGAAGATTCAAAGAGAGTGAGATGCCAGCTCCTTTCATTCAGTCAGTAGCTTCAAACATTTCTGGTATATGAAAAACATGTTTTTCAATGGCAAAAATCAATGAATATTGTAAATGCACAAACAGTAATATCTCCACATTGCAAGGTGCAATTCTGAAATTTTTTGCTTTTTCCTGCTAATCCTAGCATGATAAAGAAGATTCAAAGAGAGTGAGATGCCAGCTCCTTTCATTCAGTCAGTAGCTTCAAACATTTCTGGTATATGAAAAACATGTTTTTCAATGGCAAAAATCAATGAATATTGTAAATGCACAAACAGTAATATCTCCACATTGCACGGTGCAATTCTGAAATTTTTAGCTTTTTCCTGTTAATCCTAGCATGATAAAGAAGATTCAAAGAGAGTGAGATGCCAGCTCCTTTCATTCAGTCAGTAGCTTCAAACATTTCTGGTATATGAAAAACATGTTTTTCAATGGCAAAAATCAATGAATATTGTAAATGCACAAACAGTAATATCTCCACATTGCACGGTGCAATTCTGAAATTTTTAGCTTTTTCCTGTTAATCCTAGCATGATAAAGAAGATTCAAAGAGAGTGAGATGCCAGCTCCTTTCATTCAGTCAGTAGCTTCAAACATTTCTGGTATATGAAAAACGTTTTTCAATGGCAAAAATCAATGAATATTGTAAATGCACAAACAGTAATATCTCCACATTGCAAG
Source organism: Phyllobates terribilis (assembly GCF_046119375.1). NCBI lineage: Eukaryota > Metazoa > Chordata > Amphibia > Anura > Dendrobatidae > Phyllobates > Phyllobates terribilis. The sequence goes on from NW_027370801.1 coordinate 24,647, forward strand.
GTGCAATTCTGAAATTTTTTGCTTTTTCCTGTTAATCCTAGCATGATAAAGAAGATTCAAAGAGAGTGAGATGCCAGCTCCTTTCATTCAGTCAGTAGCTTCAAACATTTCTGGTATATGAAAAACATGTTTTTCAATGGCAAAAATCAATGAATATTGTAAATGCACAAACAGTAATATCTCCACATTGCAAGGTGCAATTCTGAAATTTTTTGCTTTTTCCTGCTAATCCTAGCATGATAAAGAAGATTCAAAGAGAGTGAGATGCCAGCTCCTTTCATTCAGTCAGTAGCTTCAAACATTTCTGGTATATGAAAAACATGTTTTTCAATGGCAAAAATCAATGAATATTGTAAATGCACAAACAGTAATATCTCCACATTGCACGGTGCAATTCTGAAATTTTTAGCTTTTTCCTGTTAATCCTAGCATGATAAAGAAGATTCAAAGAGAGTGAGATGCCAGCTCCTTTCATTCAGTCAGTAGCTTCAAACATTTCTGGTATATGAAAAACATGTTTTTCAATGGCAAAAATCAATGAATATTGTAAATGCACAAACAGTAATATCTCCACATTGCAAGGTGCAATTCTGAAATTTTTTGCTTTTTCCTGCTAATCCTAGCATGATAAAGAAGATTCAAAGAGAGTGAGATGCCAGCTCCTTTCATTCAGTCAGTAGCTTCAAACATTTCTGGTATATGAAAAACATGTTTTTCAATGGCAAAAATCAATGAATATTGTAAATGCACAAACAGTAATATCTCCACATTGCACGGTGCAATTCTGAAATTTTTAGCTTTTTCCTGTTAATCCTAGCATGATAAAGAAGATTCAAAGAGAGTGAGATGCCAGCTCCTTTCATTCAGTCAGTAGCTTCAAACATTTCTGGTATATGAAAAACATGTTTTTCAATGGCAAAAATCAATGAATATTGTAAATGCACAAACAGTAATATCTCCACATTGCAAGGTGCAATTCTGAAATTTTTTGCTTTTTCCTGTTAATCCTAGCATGATAAAGAAGATTCAAAGAGTGAGATGCCAGCTCCTTTCATTCAGTCAGTAGCTTCAAACATTTCTGGTATATGAAAAACATGTTTTTCAATGGCAAAAATCAATGAATATTGTAAATGCACAAACAGTAATATCTCCACATTGCAAGGTGCAATTCTGAAATTTTTTGCTTTTTCCTGCTAATCCTAGCATGATAAAGAAGATTCTAAGAGAGTGAGATGCCAGCTCCTTTCATTCAGTCAGTAGCTTCAAACATTTCTGGTATATGAAAAACATGTTTTTCAATGGCAAAAATCAATGAATATTGTAAATGCACAAACAGTAATATCTCCACATTGCACGGTGCAATTCTGAAATTTTTAGCTTTTTCCTGTTAATCCTAGCATGATAAAGAAGATTCAAAGAGAGTGAGATGCCAGCTCCTTTCATTCAGTCAGTAGCTTCAAACATTTCTGGTATATGAAAAACATGTTTTTCAATGGCAAAAATCAATGAATATTGTAAATGCACAAACAGTAATATCTCCACATTGCAAGGTGCAATTCTGAAATTTTTTGCTTTTTCCTGCTAATCCTAGCATGATAAAGAAGATTCAAAGAGAGTGAGATGCCAGCTCCTTTCATTCAGTCAGTAGCTTCAAACATTTCTGGTATATGAAAAACATGTTTTTCAATGGCAAAAATCAATGAATATTGTAAATGCACAAACAGTAATATCTCCACATTGCACGGTGCAATTCTGAAATTTTTAGCTTTTTCCTGTTAATCCTAGCATGATAAAGAAGATTCAAAGAGAGTGAGATGCCAGCTCCTTTCATTCAGTCAGTAGCTTCAAACATTTCTGGTATATGAAAAACATGTTTTTCAATGGCAAAAATCAATGAATATTGTAAATGCACAAACAGTAATATCTCCACATTGCAAGGTGCAATTCTGAAATTTTTTGCTTTTTCCTGTTAATCCTAGCATGATAAAGAAGATTCAAAGAGAGTGAGATGCCAGCTCCTTTCATTCAGTCAGTAGCTTCAAACATTTCTGGTATATGAAAAACATGTTTTTCAATGGCAAAAATCAATGAATATTGTAAATGCACAAACAGTAATATCTCCACATTGCACGGTGCAATTCTGAAATTTTTAGCTTTTTCCTGTTAATCCTAGCATGATAAAGAAGATTCAAAGAGAGTGAGATGCCAGCTCCTTTCATTCAGTCAGTAGCTTCAAACATTTCTGGTATATGAAAAACATGTTTTTCAATGGCAAAAATCAATGAATATTGTAAATGCACAAACAGTAATATCTCCACATTGCAAGGTGCAATTCTGAAATTTTTTGCTTTTTCCTGCTAATCCTAGCATGATAAAGAAGATTCAAAGAGAGTGAGATGCCAGCTCCTTTCATTCAGTCAGTAGCTTCAAACATTTCTGGTATATGAAAAACATGTTTTTCAATGGCAAAAATCAATGAATATTGTAAATGCACAAACAGTAATATCTCCACATTGCACGGTGCAATTCTGAAATTTTTAGCTTTTTCCTGTTAATCCTAGCATGATAAAGAAGATTCAAAGAGAGTGAGATGCCAGCTCCTTTCATTCAGTCAGTAGCTTCAAACATTTCTGGTATATGAAAAACATGTTTTTCAATGGCAAAAATCAATGAATATTGTAAATGCACAAACAGTAATATCTCCACATTGCAAGGTGCAATTCTGAAATTTTTTGCTTTTTCCTGTTAATCCTAGCATGATAAAGAAGATTCAAAGAGAGTGAGATGCCAGCTCCTTTCATTCAGTCAGTAGCTTCAAACATTTCTGGTATATGAAAAACATGTTTTTCAATGGCAAAAATCAATGAATATTGTAAATGCACAAACAGTAATATCTCCACATTGCACGGTGCAATTCTGAAATTTTTAGCTTTTTCCTGTTAATCCTAGCATGATAAAGAAGATTCAAAGAGAGTGAGATGCCAGCTCCTTTCATTCAGTCAGTAGCTTCAAACATTTCTGGTATATGAAAAACATGTTTTTCAATGGCAAAAATCAATGAATATTGTAAATGCACAAACAGTAATATCTCCACATTGCAAGGTGCAATTCTGAAATTTTTTGCTTTTTCCTGCTAATCCTAGCATGATAAAGAAGATTCAAAGAGAGTGAGATGCCAGCTCCTTTCATTCAGTCAGTAGCTTCAAACATTTCTGGTATATGAAAAACATGTTTTTCAATGGCAAAAATCAATGAATATTGTAAATGCACAAACAGTAATATCTCCACATTGCAAGGTGCAATTCTGAAATTTTTTGCTTTTTCCTGCTAATCCTAGCATGATAAAGAAGATTCAAAGAGAGTGAGATGCCAGCTCCTTTCATTCAGTCAGTAGCTTCAAACATTTCTGGTATATGAAAAACATGTTTTTCAATGGCAAAAATCAATGAATATTGTAAATGCACAAACAGTAATATCTCCACATTGCACGGTGCAATTCTGAAATTTTTAGCTTTTTCCTGTTAATCCTAGCATGATAAAGAAGATTCAAAGAGAGTGAGATGCCAGCTCCTTTCATTCAGTCAGTAGCTTCAAACATTTCTGGTATATGAAAAACATGTTTTTCAATGGCAAAAATCAATGAATATTGTAAATGCACAAACAGTAATATCTCCACATTGCAAGGTGCAATTCTGAAATTTTTTGCTTTTTCCTGCTAATCCTAGCATGATAAAGAAGATTCAAAGAGAGTGAGATGCCAGCTCCTTTCATTCAGTCAGTAGCTTCAAACATTTCTGGTATATGAAAAACATGTTTTTCAATGGCAAAAATCAATGAATATTGTAAATGCACAAACAGTAATATCTCCACATTGCACGGTGCAATTCTGAAATTTTTAGCTTTTTCCTGTTAATCCTAGCATGATAAAGAAGATTCAAAGAGAGTGAGATGCCAGCTCCTTTCATTCAGTCAGTAGCTTCAAACATTTCTGGTATATGAAAAACATGTTTTTCAATGGCAAAAATCAATGAATATTGTAAATGCACAAACAGTAATATCTCCACATTGCACGGTGCAATTCTGAAATTTTTAGCTTTTTCCTGTTAATCCTAGCATGATAAAGAAGATTCAAAGAGAGTGAGATGCCAGCTCCTTTCATTCAGTCAGTAGCTTCAAACATTTCTGGTATATGAAAAACATGTTTTTCAATGGCAAAAATCAATGAATATTGTAAATGCACAAACAGTAATATCTCCACATTGCATGGTGCAATTCTGAAATTTTTAGCTTTTTCCTGTTAATCCTAGCATGATAAAGAAGATTCAAAGAGAGTGAGATGCCAGCTCCTTTCATTCAGTCAGTAGCTTCAAACATTTCTGGTATATGAAAAACATGTTTTTCAATGGCAAAAATCAATGAATATTGTAAATGCACAAACAGTAATATCTCCACATTGCACGGTGCAATTCTGAAATTTTTAGCTTTTTCCTGTTAATCCTAGCATGATAAAGAAGATTCAAAGAGAGTGAGATGCCAGCTCCTTTCATTCAGTCAGTAGCTTCAAACATTTCTGGTATATGAAAAACATGTTTTTCAATGGCAAAAATCAATGAATATTGTAAATGCACAAACAGTAATATCTCCACATTGCACGGTGCAATTCTGAAATTTTTAGCTTTTTCCTGTTAATCCTAGCATGATAAAGAAGATTCAAAGAGAGTGAGATGCCAGCTCCTTTCATTCAGTCAGTAGCTTCAAACATTTCTGGTATATGAAAAACATGTTTTTCAATGGCAAAAATCAATGAATATTGTAAATGCACAAACAGTAATATCTCCACATTGCACGGTGCAATTCTGAAATTTTTAGCTTTTTCCTGTTAATCCTAGCATGATAAAGAAGATTCAAAGAGAGTGAGATGCCAGCTCCTTTCATTCAGTCAGTAGCTTCAAACATTTCTGGTATATGAAAAACATGTTTTTCAATGGCAAAAATCAATGAATATTGTAAATGCACAAACAGTAATATCTCCACATTGCAAGGTGCAATTCTGAAATTTTTTGCTTTTTCCTGCTAATCCTAGCATGATAAAGAAGATTCAAAGAGAGTGAGATGCCAGCTCCTTTCATTCAGTCAGTAGCTTCAAACATTTCTGGTATATGAAAAACATGTTTTTCAATGGCAAAAATCAATGAATATTGTAAATGCACAAACAGTAATATCTCCACATTGCACGGTGCAATTCTGAAATTTTTAGCTTTTTCCTGTTAATCCTAGCATGATAAAGAAGATTCAAAGAGAGTGAGATGCCAGCTCCTTTCATTCAGTCAGTAGCTTCAAACATTTCTGGTATATGAAAAACATGTTTTTCAATGGCAAAAATCAATGAATATTGTAAATGCACAAACAGTAATATCTCCACATTGCAAGGTGCAATTCTGAAATTTTTTGCTTTTTCCTGCTAATCCTAGCATGATAAAGAAGATTCAAAGAGAGTGAGATGCCAGCTCCTTTCATTCAGTCAGTAGCTTCAAACATTTCTGGTATATGAAAAACATGTTTTTCAATGGCAAAAATCAATGAATATTGTAAATGCACAAACAGTAATATCTCCACATTGCACGGTGCAATTCTGAAATTTTTAGCTTTTTCCTGTTAATCCTAGCATGATAAAGAAGATTCAAAGAGAGTGAGATGCCAGCTCCTTTCATTCAGTCAGTAGCTTCAAACATTTCTGGTATATGAAAAACATGTTTTTCAATGGCAAAAATCAATGAATATTGTAAATGCACAAACAGTAATATCTCCACATTGCAAGGTGCAATTCTGAAATTTTTTGCTTTTTCCTGTTAATCCTAGCATGATAAAGAAGATTCAAAGAGAGTGAGATGCCAGCTCCTTTCATTCAGTCAGTAGCTTCAAACATTTCTGGTATATGAAAAACATGTTTTTCAATGGCAAAAATCAATGAATATTGTAAATGCACAAACAGTAATATCTCCACATTGCAAGGTGCAATTCTGAAATTTTTTGCTTTTTCTGCTAATCCTAGCATGATAAAGAAGATTCAAAGAGAGTGAGATGCCAGCTCCTTTCATTCAGTCAGTAGCTTCAAACATTTCTGGTATATGAAAAACATGTTTTTCAATGGCAAAAATCAATGAATATTGTAAATGCACAAACAGTAATATCTCCACATTGCACGGTGCAATTCTGAAATTTTTAGCTTTTTCCTGTTAATCCTAGCATGATAAAGAAGATTCAAAGAGAGTGAGATGCCAGCTCCTTTCATTCAGTCAGTAGCTTCAAACATTTCTGGTATATGAAAAACATGTTTTTCAATGGCAAAAATCAATGAATATTGTAAATGCACAAACAGTAATATCTCCACATTGCAAGGTGCAATTCTGAAATTTTTTGCTTTTTCCTGCTAATCCTAGCATGATAAAGAAGATTCAAAGAGAGTGAGATGCCAGCTCCTTTCATTCAGTCAGTAGCTTCAAACATTTCTGGTATATGAAAAACATGTTTTTCAATGGCAAAAATCAATGAATATTGTAAATGCACAAACAGTAATATCTCCACATTGCACGGTGCAATTCTGAAATTTTTAGCTTTTTCCTGTTAATCCTAGCATGATAAAGAAGATTCAAAGAGAGTGAGATGCCAGCTCCTTTCATTCAGTCAGTAGCTTCAAACATTTCTGGTATATGAAAAACATGTTTTTCAATGGCAAAAATCAATGAATATTGTAAATGCACAAACAGTAATATCTCCACATTGCAAGGTGCAATTCTGAAATTTTTTGCTTTTTCCTGCTAATCCTAGCATGATAAAGAAGATTCAAAGAGAGTGAGATGCCAGCTCCTTTCATTCAGTCAGTAGCTTCAAACATTTCTGGTATATGAAAAACATGTTTTTCAATGGCAAAAATCAATGAATATTGTAAATGCACAAACAGTAATATCTCCACATTGCACGGTGCAATTCTGAAATTTTTAGCTTTTTCCTGTTAATCCTAGCATGATAAAGAAGATTCAAAGAGAGTGAGATGCCAGCTCCTTTCATTCAGTCAGTAGCTTCAAACATTTCTGGTATATGAAAAACATGTTTTTCAATGGCAAAAATCAATGAATATTGTAAATGCACAAACAGTAATATCTCCACATTGCAAGGTGCAATTCTGAAATTTTTTGCTTTTTCCTGTTAATCCTAGCATGATAAAGAAGATTCAAAGAGAGTGAGATGCCAGCTCCTTTCATTCAGTCAGTAGCTTCAAACATTTCTGGTATATGAAAAACATGTTTTTCAATGGCAAAAATCAATGAATATTGTAAATGCACAAACAGTAATATCTCCACATTGCACGGTGCAATTCTGAAATTTTTAGCTTTTTCCTGTTAATCCTAGCATGATAAAGAAGATTCAAAGAGAGTGAGATGCCAGCTCCTTTCATTCAGTCAGTAGCTTCAAACATTTCTGGTATATGAAAAACATGTTTTTCAATGGCAAAAATCAATGAATATTGTAAATGCACAAACAGTAATATCTCCACATTGCAAGGTGCAATTCTGAAATTTTTTGCTTTTTCCTGTTAATCCTAGCATGATAAAGAAGATTCAAAGAGAGTGAGATGCCAGCTCCTTTCATTCAGTCAGTAGCTTCAAACATTTCTGGTATATGAAAAACATGTTTTTCAATGGCAAAAATCAATGAATATTGTAAATGCACAAACAGTAATATCTCCACATTGCACGGTGCAATTCTGAAATTTTTAGCTTTTTCCTGTTAATCCTAGCATGATAAAGAAGATTCAAAGAGAGTGAGATGCCAGCTCCTTTCATTCAGTCAGTAGCTTCAAACATTTCTGGTATATGAAAAACATGTTTTTCAATGGCAAAAATCAATGAATATTGTAAATGCACAAACAGTAATATCTCCACATTGCACGGTGCAATTCTGAAATTTTTAGCTTTTTCCTGTTAATCCTAGCATGATAAAGAAGATTCAAAGAGAGTGAGATGCCAGCTCCTTTCATTCAGTCAGTAGCTTCAAACATTTCTGGTATATGAAAAACATGTTTTTCAATGGCAAAAATCAATGAATATTGTAAATGCACAAACAGTAATATCTCCACATTGCAAGGTGCAATTCTGAAATTTTTTGCTTTTTCCTGCTAATCCTAGCATGATAAAGAAGATTCAAAGAGAGTGAGATGCCAGCTCCTTTCATTCAGTCAGTAGCTTCAAACATTTCTGGTATATGAAAAACATGTTTTTCAATGGCAAAAATCAATGAATATTGTAAATGCACAAACAGTAATATCTCCACATTGCAAGGTGCAATTCTGAAATTTTTTGCTTTTTCCTGCTAATCCTAGCATGATAAAGAAGATTCAAAGAGAGTGAGATGCCAGCTCCTTTCATTCAGTCAGTAGCTTCAAACATTTCTGGTATATGAAAAACATGTTTTTCAATGGCAAAAATCAATGAATATTGTAAATGCACAAACAGTAATATCTCCACATTGCACGGTGCAATTCTGAAATTTTTAGCTTTTTCCTGTTAATCCTAGCATGATAAAGGAAGATTCAAAG
>NW_027370802.1:0-33227 GCF_046119375.1 Phyllobates terribilis
TGATTTTTGCCATTGAAAAACGTCCAGAAATGTTTGAAGCTACTGACTGAATGAAAGGAGCTGGCATCTCACTCTCTTTGAATCTTCTTTATCATGCCTAGGATTAACAGGAAAAAAGCTAAAAATTTCAGAATTGCACCGTGCAATGTGGAGATATTATCGTTTGTGCATTTACAATATTGATTGATTTTTGCCATTGAAAAACGTCCAGAAATGTTTGAAGCTACTGACTGAATGAAAGGAGCTGGCATCTCACTCTCTTTGAATCTTCTTTATCATGCTAGGATTAACAGGAAAAAGCTAAAAATTTCAGAATTGCACCGTGCAATGTGGAGATATTACTGTTTGTGCATTTACAATATTCATTGATTTTTGCCATTGAAAAACATGTTTTTCATATACCAGAAATGTTTGAAGCTACTGACTGAATGAAAGGAGCTGGCATCTCACTCTCTTTGAATCTTCTTTATCATGCTAGGATTAACAGGAAAAAGCTAAAAATTTCAGAATTGCACCGTGCAATGTGGAGATATTACTGTTTGTGCATTTACAATATTCATTGATTTTTGCCATTGAAAAACATGTTTTTCATATACCAGAAATGTTTGAAGCTACTGACTGAATGAAAGGAGCTGGCATCTCACTCTCTTTGAATCTTCTTTATCATGCTAGGATTAACAGGAAAAAGCTAAAAATTTCAGAATTGCACCGTGCAATGTGGAGATATTACTGTTTGTGCATTTACAATATTCATTGATTTTTGCCATTGAAAAACATGTTTTTCATATACCAGAAATGTTTGAAGCTACTGACTGAATGAAAGGAGCTGGCATCTCACTCTCTTTGAATCTTCTTTATCATGCTAGGATTAACAGGAAAAAGCTAAAAATTTCAGAATTGCACCGTGCAATGTGGAGATATTACTGTTTGTGCATTTACAATATTCATTGATTTTTGCCATTGAAAACGTCCAGAAATGTTTGAAGCTACTGACTGAATGAAAGGAGCTGGCATCTCACTCTCTTTGAATCTTCTTTATCATGCTAGGATTAACAGGAAAAAGCTAAAAATTTCAGAATTGCACCGTGCAATGTGGAGATATTACTGTTTGTGCATTTACAATATTCATTGATTTTTGCCATTGAAAAACGTCCAGAAATGTTTGAAGCTACTGACTGAATGAAAGGAGCTGGCATCTCACTCTCTTTGAATCTTCTTTATCATGCTAGGATTAACAGGAAAAAGCTAAAAATTTCAGAATTGCACCGTGCAATGTGGAGATATTACTGTTTGTGCATTTACAATATTCATTGATTTTTGCCATTGAAAAACGTCCAGAAATGTTTGAAGCTACTGACTGAATGAAAGGAGCTGGCATCTCACTCTCTTTGAATCTTCTTTATCATGCTAGGATTAACAGGAAAAAGCTAAAAATTTCAGAATTGCACCGTGCAATGTGGAGATATTACTGTTTGTGCATTTACAATATTCATTGATTTTTGCCATTGAAAAACATGTTTGTTCATATACCAGAAATGTTTGAAGCTACTGACTGAATGAAAGGAGCTGGCATCTCACTCTCTTTGAATCTTCTTTATCATGCTAGGATTAACAGGAAAAAGCTAAAATTTCAGAATTGCACCGTGCAATGTGGAGATATTACTGTTTGTGCATTTACAATATTCATTGATTTTTGCCATTGAAAAACATGTTTTTCATATACCAGAAATGTTTGAAGCTACTGACTGAATGAAAGGAGCTGGCATCTCACTCTCTTTGAATCTTCTTTATCATGCTAGGATTAACAGGAAAAAGCTAAAAATTTCAGAATTGCACCGTGCAATGTGGAGATATTACTGTTTGTGCATTTACAATATTCATTGATTTTTGCCATTGAAAAACGTCCAGAAATGTTTGAAGCTACTGACTGAATGAAAGGAGCTGGCATCTCACTCTCTTTGAATCTTCTTTATCATGCTAGGATTAACAGGAAAAAGCTAAAAATTTCAGAATTGCACCGTGCAATGTGGAGATATTACTGTTTGTGCATTTACAATATTCATTGATTTTTGCCATTGAAAAACATGTTTTTCATATACCAGAAATGTTTGAAGCTACTGACTGAATGAAAGGAGCTGGCATCTCACTCTCTTTGAATCTTCTTTATCATGCTAGGATTAACAGGAAAAAGCTAAAAATTTCAGAATTGCACCGTGCAATGTGGAGATATTACTGTTTGTGCATTTACAATATTCATTGATTTTTGCCATTGAAAAACGTCCAGAAATGTTTGAAGCTACTGACTGAATGAAAGGAGCTGGCATCTCACTCTCTTTGAATCTTCTTTATCATGCTAGGATTAACAGGAAAAAGCTAAAAATTTCAGAATTGCACCGTGCAATGTGGAGATATTACTGTTTGTGCATTTACAATATTCATTGATTTTTGCCATTGAAAAACATGTTTTTCATATACCAGAAATGTTTGAAGCTACTGACTGAATGAAAGGAGCTGGCATCTCACTCTCTTTGAATCTTCTTTATCATGCTAGGATTAACAGGAAAAAGCTAAAAATTTCAGAATTGCACCGTGCAATGTGGAGATATTACTGTTTGTGCATTTACAATATTCATTGATTTTTGCCATTGAAAAACATGTTTTTCATATACCAGAAATGTTTGAAGCTACTGACTGAATGAAAGGAGCTGGCATCTCACTCTCTTTGAATCTTCTTTATCATGCTAGGATTAACAGGAAAAAGCTAAAAATTTCAGAATTGCACCGTGCAATGTGGAGATATTACTGTTTGTGCATTTACAATATTCATTGATTTTTGCCATTCGTCCAGAAATGTTTGAAGGCTTACTGACTGAGATGAACGGAGGCTGGCAATCTCACTCTCCTTTGAAATTCTTCTTTATCATGCTAGGATTAACAGGAAAAGCTAAAAATTTCAGAATTGCACCGTGCAATGGAGATATTACTGTTTGTGCATTTACAATATTTCATTGATTTTTTGCCATTGAAAAACATAGAGATCGTCCAGAAATGTTTGAAGCTACTGACTGAATGAAAGGAGCTGGCATCTCACTCTCTTTGAATCTTCTTTATCATGCTAGGATTAACAGGAAAAAGCTAAAAATTTCAGAATTGCACCGTGCAATGTGGAGATATTACTGTTTGTGCATTTACAATATTCATTGATTTTTGCCATTGAAAAACATGTTTTCATATACCAGAAATGTTTGAAGCTACTGACTGAATGAAAGGAGCTGGCATCTCACTCTCTTTGAATCTTCTTTATCATGCTAGGATTAACAGGAAAAAGCTAAAAATTTCAGAATTGCACCGTGCAATGTGGAGATATTACTGTTTGTGCATTTACAATATTCATTGATTTTTGCCATTGAAAACGTCCAGAAATGTTTGAAGCTACTGACTGAATGAAAGGAGCTGGCATCTCACTCTCTTTGAATCTTCTTTATCATGCTAGGATTAACAGGAAAAAGCTAAAAATTTCAGAATTGCACCGTGCAATGTGGAGATATTACTGTTTGTGCATTTACAATATTCATTGATTTTTGCCATTGAAAAACGTCCAGAAATGTTTGAAGCTACTGACTGAATGAAAGGAGCTGGCATCTCACTCTCTTTGAATCTTCTTTATCATGCTAGGATTAACAGGAAAAAGCTAAAAAATTTCAGAATTGCACCGTGCAATGTGGAGATATTACTGTTTGTGCATTTACAATATTCATTGATTTTTGCCATTGAAAAACATGTTTTTCATATACCAGAAATGTTTGAAGCTACTGACTGAATGAAAGGAGCTGGCATCTCACTCTCTTTGAATCTTCTTTATCATGCTAGGATTAACAGGAAAAAGCTAAAAATTTCAGAATTGCACCGTGCAATGTGGAGATATTACTGTTTGTGCATTTACAATATTCATTGATTTTTGCCATTGAAAAACGTCCAGAAATGTTTGAAGCTACTGACTGAATGAAAGGAGCTGGCATCTCACTCTCTTTGAATCTTCTTTATCATGCTAGGATTAACAGGAAAAAGCTAAAAATTTCAGAATTGCACCGTGCAATGTGGAGATATTACTGTTTGTGCATTTACAATATTCATTGATTTTTGCCATTGAAAAACATGTTTTTCATATACCAGAAATGTTTGAAGCTACTGACTGAATGAAAGGAGCTGGCATCTCACTCTCTTTGAATCTTCTTTATCATGCTAGGATTAACAGGAAAAAGCTAAAAATTTCAGAATTGCACCGTGCAATGTGGAGATATTACTGTTTGTGCATTTACAATATTCATTGATTTTTGCCATTGAAAAACATGTTTTTCATATACCAGAAATGTTTGAAGCTACTGACTGAATGAAAGGAGCTGGCATCTCACTCTCTTTGAATCTTCTTTATCATGCTATGATTAACAGGAAAAAGCTAAAAATTTCAGAATTGCACCGTGCAATGTGGAGATATTACTGTTTGTGCATTTACAATATTCATTGATTTTTTGCCATTGAAAAACATGTTTTTCATATACCAGAAATGTTTGAAGCTACTGACTGAATGAAAGGAGCTGGCATCTCACTCTCTTTGAATCTTCTTTATCATGCTAGGATTAACAGGAAAAAGCTAAAAATTTCAGAATTGCACCGTGCAATGTGGAGATATTACTGTTTGTGCATTTACAATATTCATTGATTTTTGCCATTGAAAAACGTTTTTCATATACCAGAAATGTTTGAAGCTACTGACTGAATGAAAGGAGCTGGCATCTCACTCTCTTTGAATCTTCTTTATCATGCTAGGATTAGCAGGAAAAAGCTAAAAATTTCAGAATTGCACCGTGCAATGTGGAGATATTACTGTTTGTGCATTTACAATATTCATTGATTTTTGCCATTGAAAAACGTCCAGAAATGTTTGAAGCTACTGACTGAATGAAAGGAGCTGGCATCTCACTCTCTTTGAATCTTCTTTATCATGCTAGGATTAGCAGGAAAAAGCAAAAAATTTCAGAATTGCACCGTGCAATGTGGAGATATTACTGTTTGTGCATTTACAATATTCATTGATTTTTGCCATTGAAAAACATGTTTTTCATATACCAGAAATGTTTGAAGCTACTGACTGAATGAAAGGAGCTGGCATCTCACTCTCTTTGAATCTTCTTTATCATGCTAGGATTAACAGGAAAAAGCTAAAAATTTCAGAATTGCACCGTGCAATGTGGAGATATTACTGTTTGTGCATTTACAATATTCATTGATTTTTGCCATTGAAAAACATGTTTTTCATATACCAGAAATGTTTGAAGCTACTGACTGAATGAAAGGAGCTGGCATCTCACTCTCTTTGAATCTTCTTTATCATGCCAGGATTAACAGGAAAAAGCTAAAAATTTCAGAATTGCACCGTGCAATGTGGAGATATTACTGTTTGTGCATTTACAATATTCATTGATTTTTGCCATTGAAAAAACGTCCAGAAATGTTTGAAGCTACTGACTGAATGAAAGGAGCTGGCATCTCACTCTCTTTGAATCTTCTTTATCATGCTAGGATTAACAGGAAAAAGCTAAAAATTTCAGAATTGCACCGTGCAATGTGGAGATATTACTGTTTGTGCATTTACAATATTCATTGATTTTTGCCATTGAAAAACGTCCAGAAATGTTTGAAGCTACTGACTGAATGAAAGGAGCTGGCATCTCACTCTCTTTGAATCTTCTTTATCATGCTAGGATTAACAGGAAAAAGCTAAAAATTTCAGAATTGCACCGTGCAATGTGGAGATATTACTGTTTGTGCATTTACAATATTCATTGATTTTTGCCATTGAAAAAACATGTTTTTCATATACCAGAAATGTTTGAAGCTACTGACTGAATGAAAGGAGCTGGCATCTCACTCTCTTTGAATCTTCTTTATCATGCTAGGATTAACAGGAAAAAGCTAAAAATTTCAGAATTGCACCGTGCAATGTGGAGATATTACTGTTTGTGCATTTACAATATTCATTGATTTTTGCCATTGAAAAACATGTTTTTCATATACCAGAAATGTTTGAAGCTACTGACTGAATGAAAGGAGCTGGCATCTCACTCTCTTTGAATCTTCTTTATCATGCTAGGATTAACAGGAAAAAGCTAAAAATTTCAGAATTGCACCGTGCAATGTGGAGATATTACTGTTTGTGCATTTACAATATTCATTGATTTTTGCCATTGAAAAACATGTTTTTCATATACCAGAAATGTTTGAAGCTACTGACTGAATGAAAGGAGCTGGCATCTCACTCTCTTTGAATCTTCTTTATCATGCTAGGATTAACAGGAAAAAGCTAAAAATTTCAGAATTGCACCGTGCAATGTGGAGATATTACTGTTTGTGCATTTACAATATTCATTGATTTTTGCCATTGAAAAACATGTTTTTCATATACCAGAAATGTTTGAAGCTACTGACTGAATGAAAGGAGCTGGCATCTCACTCTCTTTGAATCTTCTTTATCATGCTAGGATTAGCAGGAAAAAGCAAAAAATTTCAGAATTGCACCGTGCAATGTGGAGATATTACTGTTTGTGCATTTACAATATTCATTGATTTTTGCCATTGAAAAACATGTTTTTCATATACCAGAAATGTTTGAAGCTACTGACTGAATGAAAGGAGCTGGCATCTCACTCTCTTTGAATCTTCTTTATCATGCTAGGATTAACAGGAAAAAGCTAAAAATTTCAGAATTGCACCGTGCAATGTGGAGATATTACTGTTTGTGCATTTACAATATTCATTGATTTTTGCCATTGAAAAACATGTTTTTCATATACCAGAAATGTTTGAAGCTACTGACTGAATGAAAGGAGCTGGCATCTCACTCTCTTTGAATCTTCTTTATCATGCTAGGATTAACAGGAAAAAGCTAAAAATTTCAGAATTGCACCGTGCAATGTGGAGATATTACTGTTTGTGCATTTACAATATTCATTGATTTTTGCCATTGAAAAACGTCCAGAAATGTTTGAAGCTACTGACTGAATGAAAGGAGCTGGCATCTCACTCTCTTTGAATCTTCTTTATCATGCTAGGATTAACAGGAAAAAGCTAAAAATTTCAGAATTGCACCGTGCAATGTGGAGATATTACTGTTTGTGCATTTACAATATTCATTGATTTTTGCCATTGAAAAACATCCAGAAATGTTTGAAGCTACTGACTGAATGAAAGGAGCTGGCATCTCACTCTCTTTGAATCTTCTTTATCATGCTAGGATTAACAGGAAAAAGCTAAAAATTTCAGAATTGCACCGTGCAATGTGGAGATATTACTGTTTGTGCATTTACAATATTCATTGATTTTTGCCATTGAAAAACATGTTTTTCATATACCAGAAATGTTTGAAGCTACTGACTGAATGAAAGGAGCTGGCATCTCACTCTCTTTGAATCTTCTTTATCATGCTAGGATTAACAGGAAAAAGCTAAAAATTTCAGAATTGCACCGTGCAATGTGGAGATATTACTATTTGTGCATTTACAATATTCATTGATTTTTGCCATTGAAAAACATGTTTTTCATATACCAGAAATGTTTGAAGCTACTGACTGAATGAAAGGAGCTGGCATCTCACTCTCTTTGAATCTTCTTTATCATGCTAGGATTAACAGGAAAAAGCTAAAAATTTCAGAATTGCACCGTGCAATGTGGAGATATTACTGTTTGTGCATTTACAATATTCATTGATTTTTGCCATTGAAAAACATGTTTTTCATATACCAGAAATGTTTGAAGCTACTGACTGAATGAAAGGAGCTGGCATCTCACTCTCTTTGAATCTTCTTTATCATGCTAGGATTAGCAGGAAAAAGCAAAAAATTTCAGAATTGCACCGTGCAATGTGGAGATATTACTGTTTGTGCATTTACAATATTCATTGATTTTTGCCATTGAAAAACATGTTTTTCATATACCAGAAATGTTTGAAGCTACTGACTGAATGAAAGGAGCTGGCATCTCACTCTCTTTGAATCTTCTTTATCATGCTAGGATTAACAGGAAAAAGCTAAAAATTTCAGAATTGCACCGTGCAATGTGGAGATATTACTGTTTGTGCATTTACAATATTCATTGATTTTTGCCATTGAAAAACATGTTTTTCATATACCAGAAATGTTTGAAGCTACTGACTGAATGAAAGGAGCTGGCATCTCACTCTCTTTGAATCTTCTTTATCATGCCAGGATTAACAGGAAAAAGCTAAAAATTTCAGAATTGCACCGTGCAATGTGGAGATATTACTGTTTGTGCATTTACAATATTCATTGATTTTTGCCATTGAAAAACGTCCAGAAATGTTTGAAGCTACTGACTGAATGAAAGGAGCTGGCATCTCACTCTCTTTGAATCTTCTTTATCATGCTAGGATTAACAGGAAAAAGCTAAAAATTTCAGAATTGCACCGTGCAATGTGGAGATATTACTGTTTGTGCATTTACAATATTCATTGATTTTTGCCATTGAAAAACGTCCAGAAATGTTTGAAGCTACTGACTGAATGAAAGGAGCTGGCATCTCACTCTCTTTGAATCTTCTTTATCATGCTAGGATTAACAGGAAAAAGCTAAAAATTTCAGAATTGCACCGTGCAATGTGGAGATATTACTGTTTGTGCATTTACAATATTCATTGATTTTTGCCATTGAAAAACATGTTTTTCATATACCAGAAATGTTTGAAGCTACTGACTGAATGAAAGGAGCTGGCATCTCACTCTCTTTGAATCTTCTTTATCATGCTAGGATTAACAGGAAAAAGCTAAAAATTTCAGAATTGCACCGTGCAATGTGGAGATATTACTGTTTGTGCATTTACAATATTCATTGATTTTTGCCATTGAAAAACATGTTTTTCATATACCAGAAATGTTTGAAGCTACTGACTGAATGAAAGGAGCTGGCATCTCACTCTCTTTGAATCTTCTTTATCATGCTAGGATTAACAGGAAAAAGCTAAAAATTTCAGAATTGCACCGTGCAATGTGGAGATATTACTGTTTGTGCATTTACAATATTCATTGATTTTTGCCATTGAAAAACATGTTTTTCATATACCAGAAATGTTTGAAGCTACTGACTGAATGAAAGGAGCTGGCATCTCACTCTCTTTGAATCTTCTTTATCATGCTAGGATTAACAGGAAAAAGCTAAAAATTTCAGAATTGCACCGTGCAATGTGGAGATATTACTGTTTGTGCATTTACAATATTCATTGATTTTTGCCATTGAAAAACATGTTTTTCATATACCAGAAATGTTTGAAGCTACTGACTGAATGAAAGGAGCTGGCATCTCACTCTCTTTGAATCTTCTTTATCATGCTAGGATTAACAGGAAAAAGCTAAAAATTTCAGAATTGCACCGTGCAATGTGGAGATATTACTGTTTGTGCATTTACAATATTCATTGATTTT
Source organism: Phyllobates terribilis (assembly GCF_046119375.1). Classification (NCBI taxonomy): domain Eukaryota; kingdom Metazoa; phylum Chordata; class Amphibia; order Anura; family Dendrobatidae; genus Phyllobates; species Phyllobates terribilis. The sequence continues at coordinate 9,491 of NW_027370802.1, forward strand.
TGCCATTGAAAAACATGTTTTTCATATACCAGAAATGTTTGAAGCTACTGACTGAATGAAAGGAGCTGGCATCTCACTCTCTTTGAATCTTCTTTATCATGCTAGGATTAACAGGAAAAAGCTAAAAATTTCAGAATTGCACCGTGCAATGTGGAGATATTACTGTTTGTGCATTTACAATATTCATTGATTTTTGCCATTGAAAAACATGTTTTTCATATACCAGAAATGTTTGAAGCTACTGACTGAATGAAAGGAGCTGGCATCTCACTCTCTTTGAATCTTCTTTATCATGCTAGGATTAACAGGAAAAAGCTAAAAATTTCAGAATTGCACCGTGCAATGTGGAGATATTACTGTTTGTGCATTTACAATATTCATTGATTTTTGCCATTGAAAAACGTCCAGAAATGTTTGAAGCTACTGACTGAATGAAAGGAGCTGGCATCTCACTCTCTTTGAATCTTCTTTATCATGCTAGGATTAACAGGAAAAAGCTAAAAATTTCAGAATTGCACCGTGCAATGTGGAGATATTACTGTTTGTGCATTTACAATATTCATTGATTTTTGCCATTGAAAAACGTCCAGAAATGTTTGAAGCTACTGACTGAATGAAAGGAGCTGGCATCTCACTCTCTTTGAATCTTCTTTATCATGCTAGGATTAACAGGAAAAAGCTAAAAATTTCAGAATTGCACCGTGCAATGTGGAGATATTACTGTTTGTGCATTTACAATATTCATTGATTTTTGCCATTGAAAAACATGTTTTTCATATACCAGAAATGTTTGAAGCTACTGACTGAATGAAAGGAGCTGGCATCTCACTCTCTTTGAATCTTCTTTATCATGCTAGGATTAACAGGAAAAAGCTAAAAATTTCAGAATTGCACCGTGCAATGTGGAGATATTACTGTTTGTGCATTTACAATATTCATTGATTTTTGCCATTGAAAAACGTCCAGAAATGTTTGAAGCTACTGACTGAATGAAAGGAGCTGGCATCTCACTCTCTTTGAATCTTCTTTATCATGCTAGGATTAACAGGAAAAAGCTAAAAATTTCAGAATTGCACCGTGCAATGTGGAGATATTACTGTTTGTGCATTTACAATATTCATTGATTTTTGCCATTGAAAAACATGTTTTTCATATACCAGAAATGTTTGAAGCTACTGACTGAATGAAAGGAGCTGGCATCTCACTCTCTTTGAATCTTCTTTATCATGCTAGGATTAACAGGAAAAAGCTAAAAATTTCAGAATTGCACCGTGCAATGTGGAGATATTACTGTTTGTGCATTTACAATATTCATTGATTTTTGCCATTGAAAAACATGTTTTTCATATACCAGAAATGTTTGAAGCTACTGACTGAATGAAAGGAGCTGGCATCTCACTCTCTTTGAATCTTCTTTATCATGCTAGGATTAACAGGAAAAAGCTAAAAATTTCAGAATTGCACCGTGCAATGTGGAGATATTACTGTTTGTGCATTTACAATATTCATTGATTTTTGCCATTGAAAAACATGTTTTTCATATACCAGAAATGTTTGAAGCTACTGACTGAATGAAAGGAGCTGGCATCTCACTCTCTTTGAATCTTCTTTATCATGCTAGGATTAACAGGAAAAAGCTAAAAATTTCAGAATTGCACCGTGCAATGTGGAGATATTACTGTTTGTGCATTTACAATATTCATTGATTTTTGCCATTGAAAAACATGTTTTTCATATACCAGAAATGTTTGAAGCTACTGACTGAATGAAAGGAGCTGGCATCTCACTCTCTTTGAATCTTCTTTATCATGCTAGGATTAGCAGGAAAAAGCTAAAAATTTCAGAATTGCACCGTGCAATGTGGAGATATTACTGTTTGTGCATTTACAATATTCATTGATTTTTGCCATTGAAAAACATGTTTTTCATATACCAGAAATGTTTGAAGCTACTGACTGAATGAAAGGAGCTGGCATCTCACTCTCTTTGAATCTTCTTTATCATGCTAGGATTAACAGGAAAAAGCTAAAAATTTCAGAATTGCACCGTGCAATGTGGAGATATTACTGTTTGTGCATTTACAATATTCATTGATTTTTGCCATTGAAAAACATGTTTTTCATATACCAGAAATGTTTGAAGCTACTGACTGAATGAAAGGAGCTGGCATCTCACTCTCTTTGAATCTTCTTTATCATGCTAGGATTAACAGGAAAAAGCTAAAAATTTCAGAATTGCACCGTGCAATGTGGAGATATTACTGTTTGTGCATTTACAATATTCATTGATTTTTGCCATTGAAAAACATGTTTTTCATATACCAGAAATGTTTGAAGCTACTGACTGAATGAAAGGAGCTGGCATCTCACTCTCTTTGAATCTTCTTTATCATGCTAGGATTAACAGGAAAAAGCTAAAAATTTCAGAATTGCACCGTGCAATGTGGAGATATTACTGTTTGTGCATTTACAATATTCATTGATTTTTGCCATTGAAAAACATGTTTTTCATATACCAGAAATGTTTGAAGCTACTGACTGAATGAAAGGAGCTGGCATCTCACTCTCTTTGTTTTACCATATTTTTTTTTTATTTTTAATAAACAATTTAACAGGGGAATAACACACGTAGCATAAAAGTAGTGACAAAAGAATATTCATAATAAGGGAAAAATTCTGAGGGAAGGGAAAGGGAAAGGGAACAAACGGGAATGGATAATCAGGAAAGATGGGAGAAATTTGTTCGTCAAATAGTATATACGATAATACAGAAATTTGAACACTTTAAACACACATTACTATCATTAACAAAAATTAAACATATTAATGAGCTAAACACGACACACATTAAGATGTTCCAGCGTTATGAGAGGGTTGAGGGAATTTAGTGAGCCAAATATCCCACTTCCTAGAAAATTTAAGTAAATTATTGTTGATAAGGGCAAATCTGAGTTCAAATATTCTATGGAGATTCATCTTATCAACTAAGTCCTCCAAAGTGGGGACATGTGACTTTCTCCAATAAAAAGCCAATGCGTTCTTACACACTGAAAATAAGTGAATCACCAAAGATCTTTCAAACGACTTATATGGTTCGAGATCTAAGGATAGTAAAGCCATTTGAGGGGTCAATACTACAGGTCTGCCTAAAAGGTCATCTACCAAAGAAGAGATCTGAGCCCATAGATTCCGGATTTTAGGGCAGCTCCAAAAGAGATGTAAAAGATCTCCCCTAAGGCCGCACTCCCTCCAACAAAGGGGAGAGTTGCTGGGCTTTATATGGTGAAGCCTGATTGGAGTGTAATACCATCTGGTTAGAATTTTGAAGTAAGCCTCTTGTAAGGGCATAGATATATTAGAGGCTTGAGAAAAAAGAACAGCACTCTCCCATTGATCGGATTGGAAATTGAGTTTTAGATCTTTTTCCCAGCGTATCATGTAGAGGTGTTTTTGGAAGGAAAGATCATTATTGAAGCTGTTATATATGTGTCTCAGGCTCCAAAAAATTTTGTGGGATGGGTTGCTTAACAGGTTCACCGAGGTTTCAGAAACAATAAGTTTACCAGAAATAAATTCCAGAATAATGCTCTTTAAATGAGAGTATAAAAAGAAATCAGAGGAAGGTAAGTTGAATCTTTTTTTAAGAGTTTGGAAAGGAATAAAGGCAGAGGCTTCATAGAAGTCTCCAATTTTCCTTAACCCTTTATTGTCCCACTGATCTGGAATGGAAGAGTTATACAGATCAGCAACAAAACCAATTGGAAAATTTTTGACAAAAGAGAACTTATCCATATCAGAATCTCTTAGGGGACTCTTTTTCTTTCTTTTGGCGATTTTTTTCCAGGCGTCAATAATCGCCTGGAAAATAGGATGGGAAGAATCATGAGTGCACTGTTTAAAGAGATGCCTAAGTAACAATTCACGGGGAGAAGAACCATTATTTAAGAAGGTCTCCAGAGTCATCCAAGCTGGGGGACTGTCAGAATTAAACCAATTACTGCTCTGTTTGATGAGGTTTGCCAAATAGTAAGCGGAAATATTAGGGTGGCTCAGACCTCCGTTGCACTTATTCTTGTACAATATATCTGCAGATATCCTCGCACGTTTATTATCCCAGACATAGGAATTAATCTGATTTTGAATTTTTTGAATAAAGATGTGAGAAATAGTTAGGGGTAAGTTGCGGAAAAAATACAAGATTTTGGGTAGAACAAACATCTTAATAGAGAGGACTCTACCCCACCATGACAAATCTCTTTTCAAATATTCCATCAAATCTCCACGGACGATATCCTCAATCAGAACCAGGTTGTCAGAAATTGTTGAGTTAATAGTTTTACCAATACTGATCCCCAAATAAGTCAGATTGCGTTTAGCCAAACCGAAGGAAAATCTCGAGTGTAAAACCTCTCTCGTCTGACGGTCCAGATTAATGTTTAAAAGTTTAGACTTCTCATTATTGATCTTAAAATAAGAAATCTGAGAGAATAGTTCTAGAACCTTCGAAACTTCCGCAACCGAATTTACTGGGTCCAGTAAGGAAAGCATAACATCATCTGCAAAGAGGCCAATTTTAAATTCTCGAGATGGGGTAGAAATCCCCCTAATGTCAGTGTTTTCTCTAATCCTCTGTGCCAAAGGCTCCATAGCCAGGACAAAGAGAAGGGGGGAAAGTGGGCAACCCTGTCTAGTACCATTTGTGATAGGGATTGGATTTGAGAGATAATTGTTAACATAAATTTTTGCTTGGGGGTTAGAATAGAGGGCCATAATTGAAGAGAGAAATTTGTTATCAAAACCGAATTTAATAAGGGTGAGTTTAAGGTATAGCCAATTTAACCTGTCGAAAGCTTTTTCAGCGTCTAAAGCAAGCAATGAAGTTGGGAGTTTCGCCGTATTTATCACCTTAATAATATTCAGAAGTCTTCTAGTGCCATCAGTTGCTTGCCTCCCACCAACGAAGCCAATCTGATCGTCGTTGATGAGAGATGGGAGAATAGTCGATAAACGATTGGCCAGAATTTTCGAATATATCTTAATATCAGTGTTAATTAGCGAAATGGGCCTATAATTTTTAACATTATCTCTCTCATCCTTAGACTTGGGTATTAGGGTAATGGTGGCTTCCAGCATTTCTGAGGGGAAGGAGCTTATTGAGGAAGCATGATTGAAAATTTTCGTGAGAGGGGAAGAAAGTAGGTCACAAAAAGTTTTATAATACTCATTGATGAACCCATCTGGACCCGGAGCCCTGAAATCTTTAAGTTGCTTTATTGTGTTAATAATTTCAAGGTTAGAAAAAGGCTTATTCAATGACTCGTGATCCAGAGGGCTCAATTTCGGTAGGTTAATGGAGGATAAAAATTTGTTGATTGCATCTGGGTGAGGATGGGAAATTAGAGGATCAGTTTTGATGTTGTAGAGTTTTTTGTAAAAATTTGCAAACTGGTTCACTATATCTTTAGGGTGGCAAAACGTTATTCCACTTTTGTTTTTTATTTTATCTATTCTATTAATTGCTCTTTTACATTTGACTAGGCGGGCCATAAAGCGGGTAGGTTTATTTAGAGCCGCATAGTAATTAAATTTTGATTTCCGAATAATCGCATCATAGGAGGAAGAAATTTCTGATTTTAGCTCTACCCTTAAATTTGAGAGCTCTTTTTGAATTATTGGGGAAGGGGAAGGAAGATTTATTTGTTCTAGTTCTTTTTCCCTAATCAGTTTTTGAAGAGAATTAATTTTTGTTCTTTTTTCTTTTTTTTCAGATGAGGATATCTGCATTAGTACACCACGAAGGACAGCCTTGTGAGCGCACCAGCTGGAGAAAGGATTAGATAAGTCTGGGGTATCGTTCTCCCTAAAATAATCAGAAATAGCTTTTTCAATAATTTTTTGGTTTTTGGGGTTATGAATAAGTGAAGATCTACATTTCCAAAGAAATCCATTTTTAATAAGAGGACCAATATGAATTTCACATGACGTAGGGGCATGATCTGATAGAGACCTAAGGCCTATAGATACGTTAGAGAATTTGGGTAAAGAAAAGACATCAGTTATTATTAAGTCAATTCTAGAGGCCGTTTGGTGCGCATCCGAAAAATGGGAGAATTCTTTGGAGGTAGTTTGCAGACATCTAAATGTATCAAATAGTTCGTTTTTATAAAGCCAATTATTTAGCGTTGGGTATAAATGACGGCTGGGGGAGGAAGAGTCCATATGCCCGTCTGGGACCATGTTGAAGTCTCCTAAAAAAATCAATTCACCTCTCCTAACCTCTTCAACCTTTCTGAAAACCTTGTTCAAAAAGGGTATTTGCTTTTTATTTGGGGCGTATAGGTTAACAACAGTGCACTCATGATTATTCAGTTTACAGAGCAATATATGGAACCTTCCATTGACATCTTTATGCTGATCTAAAAACTCAAATGGGACAGAATCTCTGATCACTGTAGCTACACCAGCTTTTTTCCGGTCGCTAGTGGATTCAAATATATGAGGGTAGCGTTTGTGGGTGAAGGTAGGGTGTTTTCCCTCGGCAAACCTTGTCTCCTGAAGACACGCAACATCAGCACCAAGATGACCCAATTCCTTCCAAAGGGAGAATCTCTTATTGGGACTGTTTAGGCCTCTTACATTATAGGTGATGATCTTGATAGGCATAGGTAAATTAATAATCAAAGTAAATCACAAGGAGAGGGGTCAGTTGGTCCAACAAATTCCCAAAAAATAAAAATCAACCGACAATCAAAGCTGGAATACAATATCTCTAATATAAATTCAAAGATAGTAATAACAATAACCAAGTATTCAAAGAAAAAGAAAAAACGAATCAAAAAATCTCCTGAGGGAACCTTCACCGAAAAGGTTCTCCCTCAGATTGGGGGGAAAAAAAATGTGGACAAACCATGAAGGCTAAATGTAAAGAAGAATGATAAATTTATTATAGCATGTTAGGTGAGGTGATAAAATGAGTTTATTTTTAAAGGGGACTCCCGAGGGAGTAGTGTTTATCATTTCAGCGGTGGGGTGCTTTTGTAACTTTGTAGGGAATGTCTTTTATAAAATTAAAAAATTTAGGGCCTTCATCAGGATCTGTAAGAGTGAATGTTTTCCGGTTAAAGAAAATCAGCAACTTTACTGGAAAGCCCCACCTATACGGGATATTCATATCCCTCAGTCTGTCTGTGGTCAGTTTGTATGACCTTCTTGTATCCATGGTTTCTTTAGAAAAATCTGAGAAGATTTTTAAGTGCGAAAAAGGCTCTGGAAAAGTCCTGTTTTCCCTAATATAATTCAAGATTTTCTCTTTGGTCGAGAAAAAATGTAACCTAACTATTACATCCCTAGGAAGATCCGAGGAGATGGAGGTCGGACGAAATAGGCGATGGGCCCTATCGATAATAAGATCCTGCTCAGAGAGGGATGGGATTGTCTTGTGAAATAAGTCTTTGACAAAAGCCAAGACATCTGAGGGAGAAACATCCTCAGATATGCCTCTAATTTTCAAATTATTTCTCCTACTCCTATCCTCCAAATCCGCAACTTTTAATCTGAGTCTTTTAAGTTCTGATTTAATTTCTAGATTATCAGAAGAGACAGATTCTATCTTACTCTCCACCGTTTCAAGTCTTTTAGTATTTTGCTCTAATTTAACTCCAAAAGCTTCCAAAGTAGATTTCATTGTGTCTACCTGTTTCTCGAAGCCCAGTTTCATATTTCTGTCAATCGTCTTTAAAAGATTGTCCAGATATAAACCAAGGTCGGTATTTCCCAAATCTTGAGAAATGGTCATTTTGACCGGGACACTAGGAGTAGGATCTGAGGACGAAGGGGAAAAGTCCCTTTTAGCACGTCTCTTATCTGGACTGGGATTAGGAGATGTGTCCGAGGATTCTTCATCCGAGCTCGAGGCCAGTGAAGAATATTTGTTGCTCCATTCTCCTGGGTCCCTTCTCTTTGATGAGATGGAAATATCCATCTCTTCCACTTTTTTTTCCTTAACTACAGTAGAAGGGGCAGGTTTAGCATCAGGAATTCTCTGTGGTTTTGGAGATAATATAGTTTTAGAAGATTCCTTGGTGGGAGAGCTTACTTTAGAACTCTGTCTGTCTTCCAGATTTCTATGAGGAGATCTGGACTTAAGAGGACTAATAGTATTGACAGCATCTTCTGATGGGTTTGAAAATGAAAAGCGTTGAGAGGACTTTGCTTTTACCGCACTAGATTTAAGGGGAGCTTCCAATGACTTTTGGGTATTTTTTTTATTAGCCGCCATGATAAAATATCAGACCTATAAGTATATATATAGAAAAATATTAAAATGGCATTAGAAATAATTGACCTGAAGAGTGGACAAAAGACTTTAGAGTTGCAAAATAACTAGGAACAATGACTAGAAGAAATTTGCATAAACAAATATTATTCCGACAAGAGGCAAACAATACTCTTAAAAACTGCAGAGCTATGTACCCCCTAGAATGCAATCCTAGAAATGCAAATCACAGTCAAAAGTATCAAAAGAAATAATGAAAATTGACCTGAGGGATAAAAATAAAAGGCACATATAGTTCTGAACAGGAAACTAATTATTATGGAGATCAGCAGTTCTGTAGAGTTCCATAAGCACCAACTGTAGTATATAAACCAGGTAACGTGGTCACAGTATATATATATGAGGGCAGTAGCAGTTCCACTTAACCCTTCCCTCCCCCTCAGGGTCAAATTCAATGTTCAAGTTGCTGTCACACTATCCATTAGCTGTTAGACCGCTTTATATGTGCTGATATAAAATCAGCACCTTGGACAGCGGAGCAGAGCGGCACTGCAGCAGGGGGCGGGAGATTCAAATGCACCAGCTGGAGATAGATGCCGGTGGCAAGTGGGATCAAAGCAGCGCTGCAATAGGGGGGGGGTTGGCAGTCAATGAGAGTCAGTGGGGACCCGACACTAGAGGCACATAGGTGACAGAACGGCGCTGCGGGCAGAAGAAGGAGGCGGACCGTGGGTGCCGGCGGTGTCTGTCAGCTGGGAGCCGGAACGTTCAAATAGTCCTGCAGTCAGAGGAGGGGGGAGCCACTACTAAGGGAACAACCCTCGGATCTTCAGACACAGCTTGACAGCAGAGGGGGACACGGGCCGTGACAACCGGCGTTATCTGTCAGCCGGAGGACAAGAAGTACAGCGGCCCCACAGCAGAAGGGCAGACACCCTACCACCGGAACAGCCCCGGGATCGCGGAGATCAAGCTTCAGAGGAGGGAGAGACCGGCCGAGGACATCAGCGGTGTCTGACAGATGGGGTTGGAATAGGACAGAGTGGCCTCCCAGCAGCAGGAGAGGGATATCGCCGCTACTATATCAGCCCTGGGGTCACGGGGAGACCGACCGTGGACATCAGCGGCACCCGGGCACAGTAAAAGGAGCGGAGCGGACAGCTCCTGAACAGAGGAGGGGGCACCGCCACCCCGGGAACAGCGCCGCTATGCAGAGAACAGTCACACAGGAGAGGAAGGAGCCGGGACACAGGTACCAGCGGTGGCAGTCAGCTGAAGGGGGAAGAAAGGCACAGCGGCCTCTCAGCAGCAGAAGGGGACACCGCTGCCACCAGAGCAGCCCCGGGATCACGGACAACGGACCTTCAAAACCCGGTAAGAGCCCTGGCGTCAGCCTGGGCTTATATACCTTAACTTGATGGGTGCAGATCCGCTCCGTCTCCCGGTCTCCGCGTCGTTCAGGCTTGGGGTCCCGGTCTTCAGCTGGTGTCAGGGGTCTTGTCCCCAAAGTCCTGTAGAGGCAAGGAGGCTTGATCCAAGGAGCAGTGCTGTCAAAGTCTCTGGGGTCCGTGATCTATCCTGTACAACGCCGGCCGGTATTTTCAATTCAGGAGTCCTGTCACCGGTCGCAGCTGGTAGTGGGGTGGCTAGCAGGCAGGGACAGCTTGCAGGCTGGCGGTCCGGTTCAGTGGGGCCGTTTTCAGAGATACAGTGTCCTGTGGGTCTGGTTAGGACTCAGTCCTTGTTACTTCCCAGCACAGGCTGCAAAAGCTGAGGTACAGAACCGGCTTGTCCCGCAGCCACCGGCACCTCACAACAGCAGAGCAGGCTTTAAGGGCTCCGTGCCACCGTCTTCAAAGTATGAATCCTTTTCAAATTGTCCAATAACAGCTGATAAATGGTATTCCTAGGTCCAGAGGAAGGGAGTAGTGAGGGTCCCCTTTCAGAGACACACAGACCTGCAAGCCTGCAGGTCTATGTCACAATACCCACGACTGGAATGAAATCAAGGACGCACCTCACTGCTTCCAAATGAAATATCTCCTGGAATAGCGGGTCAGGGAGAGTCTTTTTAGTATCCAGATGATCCTTAGGCTTTAAGAAGTTTGTCCATGCCAAAATTGAGTGAATAAATCCTCTTAAGTTGCTTTTATCGTCGCTTTGTAGTTTTAGCCCTCATGGAGCTCAGACCTATGCTGCCATCCTGGTCTGTGCCTAAGCCACGCCCCCATCTCACTCTCTTTGAATCTTCTTTATCATGCTAGGATTAACAGGAAAAAGCTAAAAATTTCAGAATTGCACCGTGCAATGTGGAGATATTACTGTTTGTGCATTTACAATATTCATTGATTTTTGCCATTGAAAAACATGTTTTTCATATACCAGAAATGTTTGAAGCTACTGACTGAATGAAAGGAGCTGGCATCTCACTCTCTTTGAATCTTCTTTATCATGCTAGGATTAACAGGAAAAAGCTAAAAATTTCAGAATTGCACCGTGCAATGTGGAGATATTACTGTTTGTGCATTTACAATATTCATTGATTTTTGCCATTGAAAAACGTCCAGAAATGTTTGAAGCTACTGACTGAATGAAAGGAGCTGGCATCTCACTCTCTTTGAATCTTCTTTATCATGCTAGGATTAACAGGAAAAAGCTAAAAATTTCAGAATTGCACCGTGCAATGTGGAGATATTACTGTTTGTGCATTTACAATATTCATTGATTTTTGCCATTGAAAAACATGTTTTTCATATACCAGAAATGTTTGAAGCTACTGACTGAATGAAAGGAGCTGGCATCTCACTCTCTTTGAATCTTCTTTATCATGCTAGGATTAACAGGAAAAAGCTAAAAATTTCAGAATTGCACCGTGCAATGTGGAGATATTACTGTTTGTGCATTTACAATATTCATTGATTTTTGCCATTGAAAAACGTCCAGAAATGTTTGAAGCTACTGACTGAATGAAAGGAGCTGGCATCTCACTCTCTTTGAATCTTCTTTATCATGCTAGGATTAACAGGAAAAAGCTAAAAATTTCAGAATTGCACCGTGCAATGTGGAGATATTACTGTTTGTGCATTTACAATATTCATTGATTTTTGCCATTGAAAAACATGTTTTTCATATACCAGAAATGTTTGAAGCTACTGACTGAATGAAAGGAGCTGGCATCTCACTCTCTTTGAATCTTCTTTATCATGCTAGGATTAACAGGAAAAAGCTAAAAATTTCAGAATTGCACCGTGCAATGTGGAGATATTACTGTTTGTGCATTTACAATATTCATTGATTTTTGCCATTGAAAAACATGTTTTTCATATACCAGAAATGTTTGAAGCTACTGACTGAATGAAAGGAGCTGGCATCTCACTCTCTTTGAATCTTCTTTATCATGCTAGGATTAACAGGAAAAAGCTAAAAATTTCAGAATTGCACCGTGCAATGTGGAGATATTACTGTTTGTGCATTTACAATATTCATTGATTTTTGCCATTGAAAAACATGTTTTTCATATACCAGAAATGTTTGAAGCTACTGACTGAATGAAAGGAGCTGGCATCTCACTCTCTTTGAATCTTCTTTATCATGCTAGGATTAACAGGAAAAAGCTAAAAATTTCAGAATTGCACCGTGCAATGTGGAGATATTACTGTTTGTGCATTTACAATATTCATTGATTTTTGCCATTGAAAAACATGTTTTTCATATACCAGAAATGTTTGAAGCTACTGACTGAATGAAAGGAGCTGGCATCTCACTCTCTTTGAATCTTCTTTATCATGCTAGGATTAACAGGAAAAAGCTAAAAATTTCAGAATTGCACCGTGCAATGTGGAGATATTACTGTTTGTGCATTTACAATATTCATTGATTTTTGCCATTGAAAAACGTCCAGAAATGTTTGAAGCTACTGACTGAATGAAAGGAGCTGGCATCTCACTCTCTTTGAATCTTCATCATGCTAGGATTAACAGGAAAAAGCTAAAAATTTCAGAATTGCACCGTGCAATGTGGAGATATTACTGTTTGTGCATTTACAATATTCATTGATTTTTGCCATTGAAAAACATGTTTTTCATATACCAGAAATGTTTGAAGCTACTGACTGAATGAAAGGAGCTGGCATCTCACTCTCTTTGAATCTTCTTTATCATGCTAGGATTAACAGGAAAAAGCTAAAAATTTCAGAATTGCACCGTGCAATGTGGAGATATTACTGTTTGTGCATTTACAATATTCATTGATTTTTGCCATTGAAAAACGTCCAGAAATGTTTGAAGCTACTGACTGAATGAAAGGAGCTGGCATCTCACTCTCTTTGAATCTTCTTTATCATGCTAGGATTAACAGGAAAAAGCTAAAAATTTCAGAATTGCACCGTGCAATGTGGAGATATTACTGTTTGTGCATTTACAATATTCATTGATTTTTGCCATTGAAAAACATGTTTTTCATATACCAGAAATGTTTGAAGCTACTGACTGAATGAAAGGAGCTGGCATCTCACTCTCTTTGAATCTTCTTTATCATGCTAGGATTAACAGGAAAAAGCTAAAAATTTCAGAATTGCACCGTGCAATGTGGAGATATTACTGTTTGTGCATTTACAATATTCATTGATTTTTGCCATTGAAAAACGTCCAGAAATGTTTGAAGCTACTGACTGAATGAAAGGAGCTGGCATCTCACTCTCTTTGAATCTTCTTTATCATGCTAGGATTAACAGGAAAAAGCTAAAAATTTCAGAATTGCACCGTGCAATGTGGAGATATTACTGTTTGTGCATTTACAATATTCATTGATTTTTGCCATTGAAAAACGTCCAGAAATGTTTGAAGCTACTGACTGAATGAAAGGAGCTGGCATCTCACTCTCTTTGAATCTTCTTTATCATGCTAGGATTAACAGGAAAAAGCTAAAAATTTCAGAATTGCACCGTGCAATGTGGAGATATTACTGTTTGTGCATTTACAATATTCATTGATTTTTGCCATTGAAAAACATGTTTTTCATATACCAGAAATGTTTGAAGCTACTGACTGAATGAAAGGAGCTGGCATCTCACTCTCTTTGAATCTTCTTTATCATGCTAGGATTAACAGGAAAAAGCTAAAAATTTCAGAATTGCACCGTGCAATGTGGAGATATTACTGTTTGTGCATTTACAATATTCATTGATTTTTGCCATTGAAAAACGTCCAGAAATGTTTGAAGCTACTGACTGAATGAAAGGAGCTGGCATCTCACTCTCTTTGAATCTTCTTTATCATGCTAGGATTAACAGGAAAAAGCTAAAAATTTCAGAATTGCACCGTGCAATGTGGAGATATTACTGTTTGTGCATTTACAACATTCATTGATTTTTGCCATTGAAAAACGTCCAGAAATGTTTGAAGCTACTCACTGAATGAAAGGAGCTGGCATCTCACTCTCTTTGAATCTTCTTTATCATGCTAGGATTAACAGGAAAAAGCTAAAAATTTCAGAATTGCACCGTGCAATGTGGAGATATTACTGTTTGTGCATTTACAATATTCATTGATTTTTGCCATTGAAAAACATGTTTTTCATATACCAGAAATGTTTGAAGCTACTGACTCAATGAAAGGAGCTGGCATCTCACTCTCTTTGAATCTTCTTTATCATGCTAGGATTAACAGGAAAAAGCTAAAAATTTCAGAATTGCACCGTGCAATGTGGAGATATTACTGTTTGTGCATTTACAATATTCATTGATTTTTGCCATTGAAAAACATGTTTTTCATATACCAGAAATGTTTGAAGCTACTGACTGAATGAAAGGAGCTGGCATCTCACTCTCTTTGAATCTTCTTTATCATGCTAGGATTAACAGGAAAAAGCTAAAAATTTCAGAATTGCACCGTGCAATGTGGAGATATTACTGTTTGTGCATTTACAATATTCATTGATTTTTGCCATTGAAAAACATGTTTTTCATATACCAGAAATGTTTGAAGCTACTGACTGAATGAAAGGAGCTGGCATCTCACTCTCTTTGAATCTTCTTTATCATGCTAGGATTAACAGGAAAAAGCTAAAAATTTCAGAATTGCACCGTGCAATGTGGAGATATTACTGTTTGTGCATTTACAATATTCATTGATTTTTGCCATTGAAAAACGTCCAGAAATGTTTGAAGCTACTGACTGAATGAAAGGAGCTGGCATCTCACTCTCTTTGAATCTTCTTTATCATGCTAGGATTAACAGGAAAAAGCTAAAAATTTCAGAATTGCACCGTGCAATGTGGAGATATTACTGTTTGTGCATTTACAATATTCATTGATTTTTGCCATTGAAAAACGTCCAGAAATGTTTGAAGCTACTGACTGAATGAAAGGAGCTGGCATCTCACTCTCTTTGAATCTTCTTTATCATGCTAGGATTAACAGGAAAAAGCAAAAAATTTCAGAATTGCACCGTGCAATGTGGAGATATTACTGTTTGTGCATTTACAATATTCATTGATTTTTGCCATTGAAAAACGTCCAGAAATGTTTGAAGCTACTGACTGAATGAAAGGAGCTGGCATCTCACTCTCTTTGAATCTTCTTTATCATGCTAGGATTAACAGGAAAAAGCTAAAAATTTCAGAATTGCACCGTGCAATGTGGAGATATTACTGTTTGTGCATTTACAATATTCATTGATTTTTGCCATTGAAAAACGTCCAGAAATGTTTGAAGCTACTGACTGAATGAAAGGAGCTGGCATCTCACTCTCTTTGAATCTTCTTTATCATGCTAGGATTAACAGGAAAAAGCTAAAAATTTCAGAATTGCACCGTGCAATGTGGAGATATTACTGTTTGTGCATTTACAATATTCATTGATTTTTGCCATTGAAAAACATGTTTTTCATATACCAGAAATGTTTGAAGCTACTGACTGAATGAAAGGAGCTGGCATCTCACTCTCTTTGAATCTTCTTTATCATGCTAGGATTAACAGGAAAAAGCTAAAAATTTCAGAATTGCACCGTGCAATGTGGAGATATTACTGTTTGTGCATTTACAATATTCATTGATTTTTGCCATTGAAAAACATGTTTTTCATATACCAGAAATGTTTGAAGCTACTGACTGAATGAAAGGAGCTGGCATCTCACTCTCTTTGAATCTTCTTTATCATGCTAGGATTAACAGGAAAAAGCTAAAAATTTCAGAATTGCACCGTGCAATGTGGAGATATTACTGTTTGTGCATTTACAATATTCATTGATTTTTGCCATTGAAAAACATGTTTTTCATATACCAGAAATGTTTGAAGCTACTGACTGAATGAAAGGAGCTGGCATCTCACTCTCTTTGAATCTTCTTTATCATGCTAGGATTAACAGGAAAAAGCTAAAAATTTCAGAATTGCACCGTGCAATGTGGAGATATTACTGTTTGTGCATTTACAATATTCATTGATTTTTGCCATTGAAAAACGTCCAGAAATGTTTGAAGCTACTGACTGAATGAAAGGAGCTGGCATCTCACTCTCTTTGAATCTTCTTTATCATGCTAGGATTAACAGGAAAAAGCTAAAAATTTCAGAATTGCACCGTGCAATGTGGAGATATTACTGTTTGTGCATTTACAATATTCATTGATTTTTGCCATTGAAAAACATGTTTTTCATATACCAGAAATGTTTGAAGCTACTGACTGAATGAAAGGAGCTGGCATCTCACTCTCTTTGAATCTTCTTTATCATGCTAGGATTAACAGGAAAAAGCTAAAAATTTCAGAATTGCACCGTGCAATGTGGAGATATTACTGTTTGTGCATTTACAATATTCATTGATTTTTGCCATTGAAAAACGTCCAGAAATGTTTGAAGCTACTGACTGAATGAAAGGAGCTGGCATCTCACTCTCTTTGAATCTTCTTTATCATGCTAGGATTAACAGGAAAAAGCTAAAAATTTCAGAATTGCACCGTGCAATGTGGAGATATTACTGTTTGTGCATTTACAATATTCATTGATTTTTGCCATTGAAAAACATGTTTTTCATATACCAGAAATGTTTGAAGCTACTGACTGAATGAAAGGAGCTGGCATCTCACTCTCTTTGAATCTTCTTTATCATGCTAGGATTAACAGGAAAAAGCTAAAAATTTCAGAATTGCACCGTGCAATGTGGAGATATTACTGTTTGTGCATTTACAATATTCATTGATTTTTGCCATTGAAAAACATGTTTTTCATATACCAGAAATGTTTGAAGCTACTGACTGAATGAAAGGAGCTGGCATCTCACTCTCTTTGAATCTTCTTTATCATGCTAGGATTAACAGGAAAAAGCTAAAAATTTCAGAATTGCACCGTGCAATGTGGAGATATTACTGTTTGTGCATTTACAATATTCATTGATTTTTGCCATTGAAAAACATGTTTTTCATATACCAGAAATGTTTGAAGCTACTGACTGAATGAAAGGAGCTGGCATCTCACTCTCTTTGAATCTTCTTTATCATGCTAGGATTAACAGGAAAAAGCTAAAAATTTCAGAATTGCACCGTGCAATGTGGAGATATTACTGTTTGTGCATTTACAATATTCATTGATTTTTGCCATTGAAAAACATGTTTTTCATATACCAGAAATGTTTGAAGCTACTGACTGAATGAAAGGAGCTGGCATCTCACTCTCTTTGAATCTTCTTTATCATGCTAGGATTAACAGGAAAAAGCTAAAAATTTCAGAATTGCACCGTGCAATGTGGAGATATTACTGTTTGTGCATTTACAATATTCATTGATTTTTGCCATTGAAAAACGTCCAGAAATGTTTGAAGCTACTGACTGAATGAAAGGAGCTGGCATCTCACTCTCTTTGAATCTTCTTTATCATGCTAGGATTAACAGGAAAAAGCTAAAAATTTCAGAATTGCACCGTGCAATGTGGAGATATTACTGTTTGTGCATTTACAATATTCATTGATTTTTGCCATTGAAAAACATGTTTTTCATATACCAGAAATGTTTGAAGCTACTGACTGAATGAAAGGAGCTGGCATCTCACTCTCTTTGAATCTTCTTTATCATGCTAGGATTAACAGGAAAAAGCTAAAAATTTCAGAATTGCACCGTGCAATGTGGAGATATTACTGTTTGTGCATTTACAATATTCATTGATTTTTGCCATTGAAAAACGTCCAGAAATGTTTGAAGCTACTGACTGAATGAAAGGAGCTGGCATCTCACTCTCTTTGAATCTTCTTTATCATGCTAGGATTAACAGGAAAAAGCAAAAAATTTCAGAATTGCACCGTGCAATGTGGAGATATTACTGTTTGTGCATTTACAATATTCATTGATTTTTGCCATTGAAAAACGTCCAGAAATGTTTGAAGCTACTGACTGAATGAAAGGAGCTGGCATCTCACTCTCTTTGAATCTTCTTTATCATGCTAGGATTAACAGGAAAAAGCTAAAAATTTCAGAATTGCACCGTGCAATGTGGAGATATTACTGTTTGTGCATTTACAATATTCATTGATTTTTGCCATTGAAAAACATGTTTTTCATATACCAGAAATGTTTGAAGCTACTGACTGAATGAAAGGAGCTGGCATCTCACTCTCTTTGAATCTTCTTTATCATGCTAGGATTAACAGGAAAAAGCTAAAAATTTCAGAATTGCACCGTGCAATGTGGAGATATTACTGTTTGTGCATTTACAATATTCATTGATTTTTGCCATTGAAAAACGTCCAGAAATGTTTGAAGCTACTGACTGAATGAAAGGAGCTGGCATCTCACTCTCTTTGAATCTTCTTTATCATGCTAGGATTAACAGGAAAAAGCTAAAAATTTCAGAATTGCACCGTGCAATGTGGAGATATTACTGTTTGTGCATTTACAATATTCATTGATTTTTGCCATTGAAAAACGTCCAGAAATGTTTGAAGCTACTGACTGAATGAAAGGAGCTGGCATCTCACTCTCTTTGAATCTTCTTTATCATGCTAGGATTAACAGGAAAAAGCTAAAAATTTCAGAATTGCACCGTGCAATGTGGAGATATTACTGTTTGTGCATTTACAATATTCATTGATTTTTGCCATTGAAAAACATGTTTTTCATATACCAGAAATGTTTGAAGCTACTGACTGAATGAAAGGAGCTGGCATCTCACTCTCTTTGAATCTTCTTTATCATGCTAGGATTAACAGGAAAAAGCTAAAAATTTCAGAATTGCACCGTGCAATGTGGAGATATTACTGTTTGTGCATTTACAATATTCATTGATTTTTGCCATTGAAAAACGTCCAGAAATGTTTGAAGCTACTGACTGAATGAAAGGAGCTGGCATCTCACTCTCTTTGAATCTTCTTTATCATGCTAGGATTAACAGGAAAAAGCTAAAAATTTCAGAATTGCACCGTGCAATGTGGAGATATTACTGTTTGTGCATTTACAATATTCATTGATTTTTGCCATTGAAAAACGTCCAGAAATGTTTGAAGCTACTGACTGAATGAAAGGAGCTGGCATCTCACTCTCTTTGAATCTTCTTTATCATGCTAGGATTAACAGGAAAAAGCTAAAAATTTCAGAATTGCACCGTGCAATGTGGAGATATTACTGTTTGTGCATTTACAATATTCATTGATTTTTGCCATTGAAAAACATGTTTTTCATATACCAGAAATGTTTGAAGCTACTGACTGAATGAAAGGAGCTGGCATCTCACTCTCTTTGAATCTTCTTTATCATGCTAGGATTAACAGGAAAAAGCTAAAAATTTCAGAATTGCACCGTGCAATGTGGAGATATTACTGTTTGTGCATTTACAATATTCATTGATTTTTGCCATTGAAAAACATGTTTTTCATATACCAGAAATGTTTGAAGCTACTGACTGAATGAAAGGAGCTGGCATCTCACTCTCTTTGAATCTTCTTTATCATGCTAGGATTAACAGGAAAAAGCTAAAAATTTCAGAATTGCACCGTGCAATGTGGAGATATTACTGTTTGTGCATTTACAATATTCATTGATTTTTGCCATTGAAAAACATGTTTTTCATATACCAGAAATGTTTGAAGCTACTGACTGAATGAAAGGAGCTGGCATCTCACTCTCTTTGAATCTTCTTTATCATGCTAGGATTAACAGGAAAAAGCTAAAAATTTCAGAATTGCACCGTGCAATGTGGAGATATTACTGTTTGTGCATTTACAATATTCATTGATTTTTGCCATTGAAAAACGTCCAGAAATGTTTGAAGCTACTGACTGAATGAAAGGAGCTGGCATCTCACTCTCTTTGAATCTTCTTTATCATGCTAGGATTAACAGGAAAAAGCTAAAAATTTCAGAATTGCACCGTGCAATGTGGAGATATTACTGTTTGTGCATTTACAATATTCATTGATTTTTGCCATTGAAAAACGTCCAGAAATGTTTGAAGCTACTGACTGAATGAAAGGAGCTGGCATCTCACTCTCTTTGAATCTTCTTTATCATGCTAGGATTAACAGGAAAAAGCAAAAAATTTCAGAATTGCACCGTGCAATGTGGAGATATTACTGTTTGTGCATTTACAATATTCATTGATTTTTGCCATTGAAAAACGTCCAGAAATGTTTGAAGCTACTGACTGAATGAAAGGAGCTGGCATCTCACTCTCTTTGAATCTTCTTTATCATGCTAGGATTAACAGGAAAAAGCAAAAAATTTCAGAATTGCACCGTGCAATGTGGAGATATTACTGTTTGTGCATTTACAATATTCATTGATTTTTGCCATTGAAAAACATGTTTTTCATATACCAGAAATGTTTGAAGCTACTGACTGAATGAAAGGAGCTGGCATCTCACTCTCTTTGAATCTTCTTTATCATGCTAGGATTAACAGGAAAAAGCAAAAAATTTCAGAATTGCACCGTGCAATGTGGAGATATTACTGTTTGTGCATTTACAATATTCATTGATTTTTGCCATTGAAAAACATGTTTTGCATATACCAGAAATGTTTGAAGCTACTGACTGAATGAAAGGAGCTGGCATCTCACTCTCTTTGAATCTTCTTTATCATGCTAGGATTAACAGGAAAAAGCTAAAAATTTCAGAATTGCACCGTGCAATGTGGAGATATTACTGTTTGTGCATTTACAATATTCATTGATTTTTGCCATTGAAAAACATGTTTTTCATATACCAGAAATGTTTGAAGCTACTGACTGAATGAAAGGAGCTGGCATCTCACTCTCTTTGAATCTTCTTTATCATGCTAGGATTAACAGGAAAAAGCTAAAAATTTCAGAATTGCACCGTGCAATGTGGAGATATTACTGTTTGTGCATTTACAATATTCATTGATTTTTGCCATTGAAAAACATGTTTTTCATATACCAGAAATGTTTGAAGCTACTGACTGAATGAAAGGAGCTGGCATCTCACTCTCTTTGAATCTTCTTTATCATGCTAGGATTAACAGGAAAAAGCTAAAAATTTCAGAATTGCACCGTGCAATGTGGAGATATTACTGTTTGTGCATTTACAATATTCATTGATTTTTGCCATTGAAAAACATGTTTTTCATATACCAGAAATGTTTGAAGCTACTGACTGAATGAAAGGAGCTGGCATCTCACTCTCTTTGAATCTTCTTTATCATGCTAGGATTAACAGGAAAAAGCTAAAAATTTCAGAATTGCACCGTGCAATGTGGAGATATTACTGTTTGTGCATTTACAATATTCATTGATTTTTGCCATTGAAAAACGTCCAGAAATGTTTGAAGCTACTGACTGAATGAAAGGAGCTGGCATCTCACTCTCTTTGAATCTTCTTTATCATGCTAGGATTAACAGGAAAAAGCTAAAAATTTCAGAATTGCACCGTGCAATGTGGAGATATTACTGTTTGTGCATTTACAATATTCATTGATTTTTGCCATTGAAAAACGTCCAGAAATGTTTGAAGCTACTGACTGAATGAAAGGAGCTGGCATCTCACTCTCTTTGAATCTTCTTTATCATGCTAGGATTAACAGGAAAAAGCTAAAAATTTCAGAATTGCACCGTGCAATGTGGAGATATTACTGTTTGTGCATTTACAATATTCATTGATTTTTGCCATTGAAAAACATGTTTTTCATATACCAGAAATGTTTGAAGCTACTGACTGAATGAAAGGAGCTGGCATCTCACTCTCTTTGAATCTTCTTTATCATGCTAGGATTAACAGGAAAAAGCTAAAAATTTCAGAATTGCACCGTGCAATGTGGAGATATTACTGTTTGTGCATTTACAATATTCATTGATTTTTGCCATTGAAAAACGTCCAGAAATGTTTGAAGCTACTGACTGAATGAAAGGAGCTGGCATCTCACTCTCTTTGAATCTTCTTTATCATGCTAGGATTAACAGGAAAAAGCTAAAAATTTCAGAATTGCACCGTGCAATGTGGAGATATTACTGTTTGTGCATTTACAATATTCATTGATTTTTGCCATTGAAAAACGTCCAGAAATGTTTGAAGCTACTGACTGAATGAAAGGAGCTGGCATCTCACTCTCTTTGAATCTTCTTTATCATGCTAGGATTAACAGGAAAAAGCTAAAAATTTCAGAATTGCACCGTGCAATGTGGAGATATTACTGTTTGTGCATTTACAATATTCATTGATTTTTGCCATTGAAAAACATGTTTTTCATATACCAGAAATGTTTGAAGCTACTGACTGAATGAAAGGAGCTGGCATCTCACTCTCTTTGAATCTTCTTTATCATGCTAGGATTAACAGGAAAAAGCTAAAAATTTCAGAATTGCACCGTGCAATGTGGAGATATTACTGTTTGTGCATTTACAATATTCATTGATTTTTGCCATTGAAAAACGTCCAGAAATGTTTGAAGCTACTGACTGAATGAAAGGAGCTGGCATCTCACTCTCTTTGAATCTTCTTTATCATGCTAGGATTAACAGGAAAAAGCTAAAAATTTCAGAATTGCACCGTGCAATGTGGAGATATTACTGTTTGTGCATTTACAATATTCATTGATTTTTGCCATTGAAAAACATGTTTTTCATATACCAGAAATGTTTGAAGCTACTGACTGAATGAAAGGAGCTGGCATCTCACTCTCTTTGAATCTTCTTTATCATGCTAGGATTAACAGGAAAAAGCTAAAAATTTCAGAATTGCACCGTGCAATGTGGAGATATTACTGTTTGTGCATTTACAATATTCATTGATTTTTGCCATTGAAAAACGTCCAGAAATGTTTGAAGCTACTGACTGAATGAAAGGAGCTGGCATCTCACTCTTTGAATCTTCTTTATCATGCTAGGATTAACAGGAAAAAGCTAAAAATTTCAGAATTGCACCGTGCAATGTGGAGATATTACTGTTTGTGCATTTACAATATTCATTGATTTTTGCCATTGAAAAACATGTTTTTCATATACCAGAAATGTTTGAAGCTACTGACTGAATGAAAGGAGCTGGCATCTCACTCTCTTTGAATCTTCTTTATCATGCTAGGATTAACAGGAAAAAGCTAAAAATTTCAGAATTGCACCGTGCAATGTGGAGATATTACTGTTTGTGCATTTACAATATTCATTGATTTTTGCCATTGAAAAACGTCCAGAAATGTTTGAAGCTACTGACTGAATGAAAGAGCTGGCATCTCACTCTCTTTGAATCTTCTTTATCATGCTAGGATTAACAGGAAAAAGCTAAAAATTTCAGAATTGCACCGTGCAATGTGGAGATATTACTGTTTGTGCATTTACAATATTCATTGATTTTTGCCATTGAAAAACATGTTTTTCATATACCAGAAATGTTTGAAGCTACTGACTGAATGAAAGGAGCTGGCATCTCACTCTCTTTGAATCTTCTTTATCATGCTAGGATTAACAGGAAAAAGCTAAAAATTTCAGAATTGCACCGTGCAATGTGGAGATATTACTGTTTGTGCATTTACAATATTCATTGATTTTTGCCATTGAAAAACGTCCAGAAATGTTTGAAGCTACTGACTGAATGAAAGGAGCTGGCATCTCACTCTCTTTGAATCTTCTTTATCATGCTAGGATTAACAGGAAAAAGCTAAAAATTTCAGAATTGCACCGTGCAATGTGGAGATATTACTGTTTGTGCATTTACAATATTCATTGATTTTTGCCATTGAAAAACATGTTTTTCATATACCAGAAATGTTTGAAGCTACTGACTGAATGAAAGGAGCTGGCATCTCACTCTCTTTGAATCTTCTTTATCATGCTAGGATTAACAGGAAAAAGCTAAAAATTTCAGAATTGCACCGTGCAATGTGGAGATATTACTGTTTGTGCATTTACAATATTCATTGATTTTTGCCATTGAAAAACGTCCAGAAATGTTTGAAGCTACTGACTGAATGAAAGGAGCTGGCATCTCACTCTCTTTGAATCTTCTTTATCATGCTAGGTATAACAGGAAAAAGCTAAA